>NC_088422.1:2165636-2280636 GCF_034236695.1 Oncorhynchus nerka | reverse complement strand
TCATTCACCCGGCCTGGGTTTTATTGGTGTTCCATTCCCTTAATTATGGAGGCAGAGAAGAAGAGAAGAGTTCCTGTTTGACCGGCGCTTCTGAGAAGGAGAGAAGCCTGGGCTTCAGAAGACATGACAACATTATACCCTGTGTGTAGGCCTAGGTCAGGATGTACACAGAGAAAGAGACGATTGACCTAAAGCACACAAACAACTAGACCTACCGCAGCCTAAGCATCAACACCAAGTTTTACTGCCTTAAAGCTGTGAACTATCTGAGAGACAAGAAGGGCCTTCAACGCCATCAAAAGGAACATAAATTCGACATCCCAAATAGAATCTGTCTAAAAATACTCGAATCAGTCATAGAACCCATTGACCTCTATGGTTGTGAGGTCTGGGGTCCGCTCACCAACCAAGATTTCACAAAATGGGACAAACACCAAATTGAATCTCGGCATGTGGAATTCTGCAACAAAAAAAAAAACAAAAAAAAAAAAGACAAGAATTAGGACGATTATATTAATTATACCTGTTAGTTTTCCACATCCAGAGAAGAGCTGTTCAATTCTACAACAACTGTGACAGATGCAAAAGTAAGCATTTCATTTTTTTAAATGATTTATAAAATATATATATATATATTTTTTTTTTTAATATCCGTAACATACAATATACTTGCAGTGAAGCCCCTCAACAACGAGGTCATGACACAAAGAAGCATCCGGGGTCAACGCCCTGCTCAAGGGCATGTTGACAGGCCAAAAAACGTGAACGTGAACCTGAACCCTCCAAGACCCCCCCACCTCCCCACAGTTCCCCAATAGCTGTCCCTCAACCATTCGAGACCCCTCCCACAGTCCCCCCCCCCAAGAAGAAAAATGTCTAATTAAAAAATACAATTAATTCCATTCCCCAAGAACCCCCAACGCACCAACAACCAAGAGAATGGACCCCCACCCCCAGAACCCCCAACGCACCAACAACCAAGAGAATGAACCCCACCCCCAAGAACGCCCCAACACACCAACAACCAAGAGAATGAACCCCCACCCCCAAGAACCCCCAACACACCAACAACCAAGAGAATGAACCCCCACCCCCAAGAACGCCCCAACGCACCAACAACCAAGAGAATGGACCCCCACCCCCAACGCACCAACAACCAAGAGAATGGACCCCACCCCCAAGAACCCTCCAACACACCAACAACCAAGAGAATGAACCCCACCCCCAAGAACCCCCAACGCACCAACAACCAAGAGAATGAACCCCACCCCAAGAACCCCCAACGCACCAACAACCAAGAGAATGAACCCCACCCCCAAGAACCCCCAACGAGCCAACAACCAAGAGAATGAACCCCCACCCCAAGAACCCCCAACGCGCCAACAACCAAGAGAATGAACCCCCACCCCCAAGAACCCCCAACGCGCCAACAACCAAGAGAATGAACCCCACCCCCAAGAACCCCAAGAACCCCCAACAACCAAGAGAATGAACCCCCACCCCCAAGAACCCCCAACACACCAACAACCAAGAGAATGAACCCCCACCCCCAAGAACCCCCAACACACCAACAACCAAGAGAATGAGCCCCACCCCAAGAACCCCCAACGCACCAACAACCAAGAGAATGAACCCCCACCCCCAAGAAACCCCAACAACCAAGAGAATCACCAACAACCAAGAGAATGAACCCCACCCCCAAGAACGCCCCCAACGCGCCAACAACCAAGAGAATGAACCCCCACCCCCAAGAACCCCCAACGCGCCAACAACCAAGAGAATGAACCCCACCCCCAAGAACCCCCAACAACCAAGAGAATGAACCCCCACCCCAAGAACCCCCAACAACCAAGAGAATGAACCCCACCCCCAAGAACCCCCAACACACCAACAACCAAGAGAATGAACCCCCACCCCCAAGAACCCCCAACAACCAAGAGAATGAACCCCCACCCCCAAGAACCCCCAACCCCAACAACCAAGAGAATGAACCCCCACCCCAAGAACCCCCAACAACCAAGAGAATGAACCCCACCCCCAAGAACCCCCAACCGCCAACAACCAAGAGAATGAACTAAAGAGAAGAAAGCAAAAGACAGAAGAAAACAGCAAACAACAATGCAAAATATAACCAATATAAATGAAACAAAAGGACATCAAGGACAACTGAAATCATAACAGCAATGCCCCCACTATTACAATGTGTGTGTTCTTGTAATTTGAAAGAGATATGCAACAAACACCTGCACTGCATCCGCCTCAGGCAAACCAAGAAACACCTGAACTGCATCCGCCTCAGGCAAACCGGCACAACAAACACCTGCACTGCATCCGCCTCAGGCAAACCGGCATTACAAACAACCAAGCCTCAGGCAAATGAACAAACACCTGCACTGCATCCGCCTCAGGAACCGGCATTACAAACACCTGCACTGCACAGGCAAGAGAACAAACACCCACTGCATCCGCCTCAGGCAAAGCATTACAAACACCTGCACTGCATCAACCAGGCAAGAGAATACAAACACCTGCACTGCATCAGCCTCAAGCAAACCCATTACAAACACATCCGCCTCAAGGCAAACCAAGACAAACACCCACTGCATCCGCCTCAGGCAAACCCATTACAAACACCTGCACTGCATCCGCCTCAGGCAAAGAGAACAAACACCTGCACTGCATCCGCCTCAGGCAAACCGGCATTACAAACACCTGCACTGCATCCGCCTCAGGCAAACCGGCATTACAAACACCTGCACTGCATCCGCCTCAGGCAAACCGGCATTACAAACACCTGCACTGCATCCGCCTCAGGCAAAGATTACAAACACCTGCACTGCATCCGCCTCAGGCAAACCATTACAAACACCTGCACCATCCGCCTCAGGCAAAGAACAAACACCAACTGCATCCGCCTCAGGCAAACCGGCATTACAAACACCTGCACTGCATCCGCCTCAGGCAAACCGGCATTACAAACTCCTCAGTGTCATTCAAATGTACTTTTTATTATGTTTTATTTTCCATCTCCCGCACAGCAACTCCACTCCCACTTGTCTCCAATTCCACATCCAAACACTCAGCAGTATATTAGTAATTGACTGACCCGGTCTCTCCAGATTTCCTAACAGTACTATTTCTAGGGTCAATTTTAGATCAATGCTCTGCATTTTCAGTCATTCCTGAACCTGAGACCAGAACAGGCTACCTGAGGGCAATACCAAAATAAATGCTCTATTGATTCTGTATCCTCACAACAAAATCTGCAGAGCTGCGATGATTTTATGCCACAAATATTCAACATTTTATGGGGGCAAGAATTCTATATAATGATTTTTGCTGAAAAGCATAAAGTCTTGAATCTTGCGTTGTTTTATATATCAACTCATACACCCTGTACAATGGAATTGATACATTAAAAATCTCTTCCCAACTATTTAGCAATCTGTATGGCTCAGTTGTCAACATCCTGGTCCTCAAATGAAACTGGTTTACTTTCCTATTGATGCTATTTTTATTCCTCCTCCAGTATTGATCCTTTATATTGGGCAGACAGACCAGTTCCCTACCTCCTCCCGCTGCCACCTGCCTCCTCCAGTATTGATCCTTTATATTGGGCAGACAGACCAGTTCCCTACCTCCTCCCGCTGCCACCTACCTCCTCCCGCTGCCACCTGCCTCCTCCCGCTGCCACCAAACACCTCCCACTGCCATCCTCCTCCAGTATTGATCCTTTATATTGGGCAGACAGAACACCTGCACTGCCACCCTCCTCCAGTATTGATCCTCAGGCAGACAGACCAGTTCCCTACCTCCTCAAACACCTGCACTCCAGTATTGATCCTTTATATTGGGCAGACAGACCAGTTCCCAAACTCCCCTGCCACTGCCTCCAGTATTGATCCTCATTGGGCAGACAGACCAGTTCCCTAAACACCTCCCACCTGCCTCCTCCAGTATTGATCCTTTATATTGGGCAGACAGACCAGTTCCCTACCTCCTCCAGTAAACTTTATATTGGGCAGAAACACCTGCCTCCCACCTGCCTCCAGTATTGAAATTGGGCAGACAGACACCTGCTCCCTGCACCTGCCTCCTCCAGTATTGATCCTTTAAATTGGGCAGACAGAACACCTCCCACCTGCTCCTCCAGTATTGATCCTTTATATTGGGCAGACAGACCAGTTCCCACCTCCCACTGCCACCTCCTCCTCCAGTATTGATCCAATTGGGCAGACAGACCAGTTCCCACCTCCTCCCACTGCCATCCTCCTCCAGTATTGATCCAAATTGGGCAGACAAACACCTCCTCCCACTGCCACCTGCCTCCTCCAGTATTGATCCTTTATATTGGGCAGACAGAACACCCTCCCACTGCCATCCTCCTCCAGCAATTGACCTTTATATTGGGCAGACAAACACCTCCCACTGCCATCCGCCTCCAGTAACCGGCATTGGGCAGACAACCACACCTCCCACTGCCATCCGCCTCCAGGCAATTGGGCAGACAAACACCTCCCACTGCCATCCGCCTCCAGGATCCTTTATATTGGGCAGACAGACCTCCCACTGCCTCCGCCTCCAGTATTGAACCTTTATATTGGGCAGACAGACCACTACCTCCTCCCACTGCCACCTGCCTCCTCCAGTATTGATCCTTTATATTGGGCAGACAGACCAAACACCTCCCACTGCATCCGCCTCCAGTATTGATCCAAATTGGGCAGACAGACCAGTTCCCTCCCTCCTCCCAGTGCCACCATCCTCCAAATTGATCCTTTTATTGGGCAGACAGACCAGTTCCCTCCCTCCTCCCACTGCCACCTGCCTCCTCCAGTATTGATCCTTTATATTGGGCAGACAGACCAGTTCCCTCCCTCCTCCCGCTGCCACCTGCCTCTCCAGTATTGATCCTTTATCCAAACACAGACCAGTTCCCTCCCTCCTCCCACTGCCACCTGCCTCCTCCAGTATTGATCCTTTATATTGGGCAGACAGACCAGTTCCCTCCCTCCTCCCGCTGCCACCCTCCTCCTCCAGTATTGATCCTTTATATTGGGCAGACAGACCAGTTTCCTCCCACCTGCCTCCTCAGTTTTGATCCTTTATATTGGGCAGACAGACCAGTTCCCTTTCCCACCTGCCTCATTCCTTTATATTGGGCAGACAGAACAGGCTGCCTCCTCCCCTGCCACCTGCCTCCTCCAGTATTGATCCAAAATAAAGACCAGTTCCCTGATTCTGCCACCTGCCTCCTCACATTGATCCAATATTGGGCAGACAGACCATGATTTTATCCCACTGCCACCTATCCTCCAATTGATTTTATATTGGGCAGACAGACCAGTTTCCCTCCTCCCACTGCCATCCAATTGATCCTTTTTTGCTGAAGAAGTTCCCCCTCCTCCCATGCCAAAGCCTCCTTGCCACCTCCCTCCTCCCACTGCCACCTGCCTCCTCCAGTATTGATTTTATATTGGGCAGACAGACCAGTTCCCACCCTCCTCCCAATGGCCTCCTCCAATTGATACATTAAAAATATCTTCACCTGCCTCCTCCAACTTTATTTAGCAAGTTCCCTGCCTCCTCTGTATGGCTGCCAGCCTTCCCGTGCCAACATCCTCCAGTATTGATCCTCAAATGAAACTGGTTTACCTTTCCTGCCATTGATTGCTTTATATTTTTATTCCTCCTCCAGTTTTGATCCTTTATATTGGGCAGACAGACCAGTTCCCTACCTCTTCCTGCTGCCACTCCATTTTTTGGGGCAATGCTGTAATCAATTGGTTGTACTCTTGGATTGAGCAGACCTTCCTGTACAATTCTGATAACTCTACCATTCCAATTTACAATTTAATTTATGAACAAAATAACATTTTTCCCATGAATACAGGTATTTTATCAAGCAGCACATTTGAGTTCAGCCATAATATTAGTTGTAATATTTGTTCTATATTTTCAGGGGAATTAAATTGTAGCCAGCTCTGCAATGCTTGTTTGAAAAAGCGAGATACTTTTCAATGAATCAAAAATGAGACATGGCAATCTGCACAAAGGCAAAAATAGATATATTATATATAGGCTTTGTTTTATTTTGTCTGGTTTAGCGTCCCAGATAAATCAAAATATTTTTTGCTCATATGATTTGAAAAACGAATCATCTGGAGTAGGCAGCGCCATAAGTAAGTGAGTAAACTGAGATATAACTAAGGAGTTAATCAAGGCCATTTTTCCATAAATAGACAGATATTTACCTCTCCATAGTTGCAGGATCTTGTCTATTTTTTACAAGTTTTACATTTAAATTCATTGTGGAGAGCTTATTATTTATATCTATTGTGATATGAATACCGAGTATGTCTACTTCACCATCAGCCCATTTTATAGGTAAACTGCAGGGTAATGTAAAAGTTGTATTTTTTAAGGATCCAATACATGATATTGTCCACTTATCATAATTAGGTTTTAGTCCAGAGAGGACAGAAACGTTATCTAGTTCTTCAATGAGTCATTGCAGGGATCGTTAATGAGACATTGCAGGGATCTTTAATGAGACATTGCAGGGATCTTTAATGAGACATTGCAGGGATCTTTAATGGGACATTGCAGGGATCTTTAATGAGACATTGCAGGGATCTTTAATGAGACATTGCAGGGATCTTTAATGGGACATTGCAGGGATCTTTAATGAGACATTGCAGGGATCTTTAATGAGACATTGCAGGGATCTTTAATGAGACATTGCAGGGATCTTTAATGGGACATTGCAGGGATCTTTAATGAGACATTGCAGGGATCTTGAATGAGACATTGCAGGGATCGTTAATGGGACATTGCAGGGATCGTTAATGAGTCATTACCGGGATCTTTAATGAGTCATTGCAGGGATCTTTAATGAGTCATTGCAGGGATCTTTAATGAGACATTGCAGGGATCTTTAATGAGTCATTGCTGGGATCTTTAATGAGTCATTGCAGGGATCTTTAATGAGACATTGCAGGGATCTTTAATGAGACATTGCAGGGATCTTTAATGAGTCATTGCAGGGATCTTTAATGAGACATTGCAGGGATCTTTAATGAGACATTGCAGGGATCTTCAATGAGACATTGCAGGGATCTTCAATGAGACATTGCAGGGATCTTTAATGAGACATTGCAGGGATCTTCAATGAGACATTGCAGGGATCTTTAATGAGACATTGCAGGGATCTTTAATGAGACATTGCAGGGATCTTTAATGAGACATTGCAGGGATCTAGAACAGGGCTCCGGGCAGCCGAGCGGAAATGGAGGAAAACTCGCCTCCCTGCGGACCTGGCATCCTTTCACTCCCTCCTCTCTACATTTTCCTCTTCTGTCGCTGCTGCTAAAGCCACTTTCTACCACTCTAAATTCCATGCATCTGCCTCTAACCCTAGGAAGCTCTTTGCCACCTTCTCCTCCCTCCTGAATCCTCCTCCCCCCCCCCCCTCCTCCCTCTCTGCAGATGACTTCGTCAACCATTTTGAAAAGAAGGTCGTTCATGCTCTACAACATCCGCAGAGTACGACCCTGCCTCACACAGGAAGCGGCGCAGGTCCTAATCCAGGCACTTGTCATCTCCCGTCTGGATTACTGCAACTCGCTGTTGGCTGGGCTCCCTGCCTGTGCCATTAAACCCCTACAACTCATCCAGAACGCCGCAGCCCGTCTGGTGTTCAACCTTCCCAAGTTCTCTCACGTCACCCCGCTCCTCCGCTCTCTCCACTGGCTTCCAGTTGAAGCTCGCATCCGCTACAAGACCATGGTGCTTGCCTACGGAGCTGTGAGGGGAACGGCACCTCAGTACCTCCAGGCTCTGATCAGGCCCTACACCCAAACAAGGGCACTGCGTTCATCCAACTCTGGCCTGCTCGCCTCCCTACCACTGAGGAAGTACAGTTCCCGCTCAGCCCAGTCAAAACTGTTCGCTGCTCTGGCCCCCCAATGGTGGAACAAACTCCCTCACGACGCCAGGACAGCGGAGTCAATCACCACCTTCGGAGACACCTGAAACCCCACCTCTTTAAGGAATACCTAGGATAGGATAAAGTAATCCTTCTCACCCCCCTTAAAAGATTTAGATGCACTATTGTAAAGTGGCTGCTCCACTGGATGTCATAAGGTGAATGCACCAATTTGTAAGTCGCTCTGGATAAGAGCGTCTGCTAAATGACTTAAATGTAATGTAAATGTAAATCTAGCTTGTGGACTTAATATTAAACTTGAGTCATCAGCATACATGGACACCTTTGTTTTTAAGCCTTGGATTTCTATTCCTCTAATGTTGTTACTGAATCTGATTTTAATAAACTCAGCATAAAACAAAACGTCCTCTCACTGTCAACTGCGTTTATTTTCAACAAACTTAACATGTGTACATATTTGTATGAACACAACAAGATTCAACAACTGAAGTTTTAAAAAATATATATATTTTATTTAGTCTTTATTTAACTACGCAAGACAGTTAAGAACAAATTCTTATTTACAATGACGGCCGACCCTGCATCTGCACATCACTACTACCAATCATCCACGGCATGCAGAGGAGACTTAAAAGGTGTATGCAGGAAAGAAAATATTTGATGACGGCCTAGAGACTGTGGGTCAACTGCCATGTTCAGGGGCAGAACGACAGATTTTTACCTTGTCAGAATGAGGATTCGATCAAGCAACCATTTGGTTACAGGTCCAACGCTCTAACCACTAGGCTACCTGCCGCCCTTTCCACAGACATGTGACTAATAGAAATTGAATAATGTGTCCATGAACGAGGGGGGGGGGGTCAAAATCAAAAGTAACAGTCGGTATCTGGTGTGGTCACCAGCTGCATTAAGTACTGCAGTGCATCTCCTCCTCATGGACAGATTTGACAGTTCTTGCTGTGAGATGTTACCCCACTCTTCCACCAAGGCACCTGCAAGTTCCCGGACATTTCTGGGGGGAATGGCCCTAGCCCTCACTCTCTGATCCAACAGGTCCCAGACGTGCTCAATGGGATTGAGATCCGGGCTCTTCGCTGGCCATGGCAGAACACTGACATTCCAGTCTTGCAGGAAATCACGCACAGAACAAGCAGTATGGCTGGTGGCATTGTCATGCTGGAGGGTCATGTCAGGATGAGCCTGCAGGAAGGGTACCACATGAGGGAGGAGGATGTCTTCCCTGTAACGCACAGCCCTCTGTGTAATACTAATTCCTTCAACGATAAACGCGAATCCAACCATCACCCCTTGTGAGACAAAACCGCGACTCGTCAGTGAAGAGCACTTTTTACCAGTCCAGTCTGGTCCAGCGACGGGGGGTTTGTGCCCATAGGTGACGTTGTTGCCGGTGATGTCTGGTGAGGACCTGCCTTACTACAACAGGCCTACAAGCCCTCAGTCCAGCTTCTCTCAGCCTATTGCAGACAGTCTGAGCACTGATGGAGGGATTGTGCGCTCCTGGTGTAACTTGGGCAGTTGTTGTTGCCATCCTGTACCTGTCCCACAGGTGTGATGTTCGGATGTACCGATCCAGTGCAGGTGTTGTTACATGTGGTCTGCAACTGCAAGGACGACCAGCTGACCATCCTGTCTCTCTGTAACGCTGTCTTAGGCGTCTCACACTGTACGGACATTGCAATTTATTTCCCTGGCCACATCTGCAGTACTCATGCCTCCATGCAGCATGCATAAGGCACGTTCACGCAGATGAGCAGGGACCCTGGGCATCTGTCTTTTGGTGTTTTTCGGAGTCAGTAGAAAGTCCTCTTTAGTGTTCTAAGTTTTCACAACTGTGACCTTAATTGCATAAAGCTGTCAGTGTCTTAACGACCGTTCCACAGGTACATGTTCATTAATTGTTTATGGTTCATTGAACAATATGGGAAACAGTGTTCAAAACCTTTACAATGAAGATCTGTGAAGTTATTTGCATTTTTATGAATTATCTTTGAAAGACAGGGTCCTGAAAAAGTTTAGCTAGCATTTTGATGGCCATTACGAATAGATATGGTGACAGCGGACACCCTTGTTAAACTCCTCTTGACAATTCAAAACTTTGATAAGTAGTCATTATTTACTATTTTACACCTGGAGTTGCTATACATTATTTATTTATTTTACCCATTTTATAAGTAAATTACCAAAATTGAAAAAATTCAGGCATTTCTAAATAAAATGTAGTCTTAATTTATCAAATATCTTTTCAAAATCTGCTATAAATACCACTCTTGGCATCTTATATGTTTCATAATGTTCTATTATTTCAAGTAGTTGTCGTATATTATCTCCAATGTATCGTCCATGTAAAAAAACCTGTCTGATCAGGATAAACAATACCTTGTAAAAATCATTTTAATTCTGAGTGCTATGCATTTTGCTAGTATTTTTGCATCACAACATTGAAGTGTAAGGGGCCTCCAGTGTTTTAGATAGACTGGGTCTTTATATTTGCCATCTGGGTCTTGTTTTAATAAAAGAGAAATCACACCTTCCTGCTGAGTACCTGACAGACTACCATTTCTATAGGAGTAGCTAAAACAATCTAACAATGGAGCTTTTAGTATATCAAAGAAGGCTTGATATACCTCTACCGGTATGCCATCAAGCCCTGGGGTTTTTCCAGAATGAAATGATTGAATAGCCTCAAAAAAGTTATTCCTCTGTAATTTGGCCTTCGCACTGATCTTTCTGTACATTTGTTAATTTGAAATGTTTTATATTATCTGGAAAGAATTCCATAATCTTCATTCAGTGGGAGAGGATGAGACGGAAAAGAGAACATCTGCCTAAAATAATTAGCTTCCTCTTTTAAAATATAATTCGGAGAATCATAGATGACTCCGTCTTCAGTAACGAGGTTCTGCTAATTCTTTTTGTTCGCGTTCCTGTGTTGGAGATTCAGGAAGAAGTTTGTGCATTTTTCTCCGTGTTCCATCCAGTTGGATTTATTTTTGTAGTAGATTACATTATATCTTTCTGAATAAGTTACTCAAGTTATTTTTGTTTTTCCTCTAACTTATTTTGTATCTCTGTAGTAGTACTGTAAACTCTCCTTCCAGACTCATATCAAACATCTCCAATCTAAAATCAAATATAGAGTCGGCTTTCTATTCCGCAACAAAGCCTCCTTCACTCACGCTGCCAAGCTTACCCTAGTAAAACTGACTATCCTACCGATCCTCGACTTCGGCGATGTCATCTACAAAATTGCTTCCAACACTCTGCTCAGCAAACTGGATGCAGTTTATCACAGTGCCATCCGTTTTGTCACTAAAGCACCTTATACCACCCACCACTGTGACTTGTATGCTCTAGTCGGCTGGCCCTCGCTATATATTCGTCGCCAGACCCACTGGCTCCAGGTCATCTACAAGTCCATGCTAGGTAAAGCTCCGCCTTATCTCAGTTCACTGGTCACGATGGCAACACCCATCCGTAGCACGCGCTCCAGCAGGTGTATCTCACTGATCAACCCTAAAGCCAACACCTCATTTGGCCGCCTTTCGTTCCAGTACTCTGCTGCCTGTGACTGGAACGAACTGCAAAAATCGCTGAAGTTGGAGACTTTTATCTCCCTCACCAACTTCAAACATCAGCTATCTGAGCAGCTAACCGATCGCTGCAGCTGTACATAGTCTATTGGTAAATAGCCCACCCATTTTCACCTACCACATTCCCATACTGTTTTTATACTGTTTTTATTTATTTACTTTTCTGCTCTTTTGCACACCAATATCTCTACCTGTACATGACCATCTGATCATTTATCACTCCAGTGTTAATCTGCAAAATTGTAATTATTCGCCTACCTCCTCATGCCTTTTGCACACATTGTATATAGACTGCCCCTTTTTTTCTACTGTGTTATTGACTTGTTAATTGTTTACTCCATGTGTAACTCTGTGTTGTCTGTTCACACTGCTATGCTTTATCTTGGCCAGGTCGCAGTTGCAAATGAGAACTTGTTCTCAACTAGCCTACCTGGTTAAATAAAGGTGAAATAAAAATAAAAAATAAACCTACAGCACCAAGCCATGTCAATAACGGCACTTCTCAAAGACGCCCTCTTGTTAGTCAGTGAACAGGACTCTTTAGCCAGAAACTAGCTATCTACTTTTATTATTAGCCAGAAACTGCTTTTTTATTATTATTGAATTGAATGACCCCTGAAGGTACATTTAAAGGTCTCCCAAACAATAAGGGGATTTGCTGAACCTATATTAACTGGAAAAACTGGAAAAAACGACTGTCAGTTCAATAAATTGGTATAAAAGTTCTAGAAGAAGTATGGATCATCCTGATTTGGACCATATAGATTAATGAGCCAAATCTCTTTTTCGTCCACTTTCATATTCAAAAGGCTCCACCTTCCTTGCGAGTCATTCCTGACTATTTTCACATTCAAATCAACAGTTTTGTTAGTTAATATCATCACACCTTTTGAGTTATTTTGTCCATGGCAGAAAATTATTTCGCCACTATGTAGAGTGAGTTTCCTGTAAACAGTATATGTTATATTCCTTTTCTTTTAGCCACATAAAGACTGATGTTCATCTAAGGATGTAGAGTGAGTTTCCTGTAAACAGTATATGTTATATTCCTTTTCTTTTAGCCACATAAAGACTGATGTTCATCTAAGGATGTAGAGTGAGTTTCCTGTAAACAGTATATGTTATATTCCTTTTCTTTTAGCCACATAAAGACTGATGTTCATCTAAGGATGTAGAGTGAGTTTCCTGTAAACAGTATATGTTATATTCCTTTTCTTTTAGCCACATAAAGACTGATGTTCATCTAAGGATGTAGAGTGAGTTTCCTGTAAACAGTATATGTTATATTCCTTTTCTTTTAGCCATGTAAATACTGATGTTCTTTTTTTATAATCTGATAAAACATTACAACTATAACTGGCTATACTTATTTCACCCCTTACCATAACTAGATACTATTCTCAGTCTAAATGGACCATAACTAGATACTATTCTCAGTCTAAATTGACCATAACTAGATACTATTCTCAGTCTAAATTGACCATAACTAGATACTATTCTCAGGCTAAATGGACCATAATTAGATACTATTCTCAGTCTAAATTGGCCATAATTAGATGCTATTATCAGTCTAAATTGGCCATAATTAGATACTATTCTCAGTCTAAATTGGCCATAATTAGATGCTATTCTCAGTCTAAATTGGCCATAACTAGATACTATTCTCAGTCTAAATTGACCATAATTAGTGCTTGTAAAGTTACTGCCATCAGAGGTATTATGAAGGTCAAAAGTGTCTGATATTTATAATTCAAGAAATAGGTTCTAGCAATATTGGTTTTATTCCCTTGCCAGTTTACCTGTAAGCCAATGCCTGTTTATTTCCGTTTAGTTAAATTATCTATTTTACCTGTTTTGACACAGTAAACATAAGTTTCCCATGCTATTAAAGCCCCTTGAATAGAATTGAAATGGAACGAGAGTGAGTGAAAGAGACACACACACACACCTACACCCCCCTGACCCCAACCCAGCCACCTTTAGTTAGATCTGAGGTGTGTCTAGCTAGTTGTTTTAAAGCCCAGCCACCTTTAGTTAGATCTGAGGTGTGTCTAACTAGTTGTTTTACAGCCCAGCCACCTTTAGTTAGATCTGAGGTGTGTCTAGCTAGTTGTTTTACAGCCCAGCCACCTTTAGTTAGATCTGAGGTGTCTACAGCCCAGCTTTAGTTAGTTGTTTTACAGCCCAGCCACCTTTAGTTAGATCTGAGGTGTGTCTAGCTAGTTGTTTTACAGCCCAGCCACCTTTAGTTAGATCTGAGGTGTGTCTAGCTAGTTGTTTTACAGCCCAGCCACCTTTAGTTAGATCTGAGGTGTGTCTAGCTAGTTGTTTTACAGCCCAGCCACCTTTAGTTAGATCTGAGGTGTGTCTAGCTAGTTGTTTTAAAGCCCAGCCACCTTTAGTTAGATCTGAGGTGTGTCTAGCTAGTTGTTTTACAGCCCAGCTGTAACGGGATTCTTCCGTCGAATGAGAGGCGGACCAATACGCAGCGTGGTCGAAGTTCATGGTTTTTAATAAGAAAAACTATACATTTTCCTGCCCGAGATGGCATAGCAGTTCAGACGTCTTTTGTCCTCGTCTTGTCTTGTCGTGTATATATATATATTTACAACTTTTTTCACATACATTTTATTTTTATTTTCCATCAACTCATCTTCAATACACTCTCCTGCAACCTGCCTCACCAATTGATATGTATAAATACGTATTATTTACCTCAAATCTGCAATCCTCCAAGAAGCTAGCCAGAAACTCCAAGAAGCTAGCCAGAAGCTAGCCAGGAGCTAGCCAGAAGCTAATTAGAAGCTAGTTAGCTTCTTTACTGGCAACTCGTTAGTATTCAGCTAACCACGGTTTGTGGTCATCAGCTATCCTTTAACTCGAAAATCTATCGCCAGTTTTGTGGCGCAGCAGCGGCTCGGAACGGAACATACCGGACCGATTTTCTCTCCATGTCCCTGGATTTCAACTGCTCTCTGGACATTCACTCCCGGATCTCACAGCTAGCTGGCTGCTATCCGTGTGTCTATCTGCTTTCGTCGATTCCGGAGCAAACATCAATTACTCCGGAGCTAGCCAGCTCCGTCAATCACTCCTGGGCTGCAGTCACCTATCCGGACCCGTTTTACTGCCTACGCGGAGCCCCACCGGGCCTTCACAACTGGACTGCCGACGTTATCTACCCGAAGGAGATCCGGCTGGCTCCTCCGTCGCGACGTTACCTGAACGCCCATCTGCGGCCTGCTAACCGTTAGCTGTCTTACCGGCTGCTCTCAGAATAGACAATCGGACAATTTATTTATTTTTATTATTATGTTTCTTCTTGGGCCTCTATAACTATATCTATTGTTTTTATTTTTTTGTTGTTGTGTGATTTGGACTAATCCTCTACAACACGGAACTCCACTAATCTACTGACGGAACGCAAGAGGTGGCTAACAACAGACCTCCATCCTATGCTAGCTTGCTACCGATGTCCTGGCTAGCTGTCTAAATCGCCGTGACCCCCAAACCAACCTCTCCACTCCCTGGACCCTTTTGATCACTCGACTAAGGATGCCTCTCCTTAATGTCAATATGTCTTGTCCATTGCTGTTCTGGTTAGTGTTTATTGGCTTATTTCACTGTAGAGCCTCTAGTCCTGCTCACTATACCTTATCCAACTTATTAGTTCCACCACCCACACATGCAATGACATCTCCTGGTTTCAATGATGTTTCTAGAGACAATATCTCTCTCTTCATCATATCAATACCTAGGTTTACCTCCACTGTATTCACATCCTACCATACCTTTGTCTGTACATTATACCTTGATGCTATTTTATCGCCCCCAGAAACCTCCTTTTACTCTCTGTTCCAGACGTTCTAGACGACCAATTCTTATTGCTTTTAGCCGTACCCTTATTCTTCTCCTCCTATGTTCCTCTGGCGATGTAGAGGTGAATCCAGGCCCTGCAGTGCCTAGCTCCACTCCTATTCCCCAGGCACTCTCTTTTGATGACTTCTGTAACCGTAATAGCCTTGGTTTCATGCATGTTAACATTAGAAGCCTCCTCCCTAAGTTTGTTCTTTTCACTGCTTTAGCACACTCTGCCAACCCGGATGTTCTAGCTGTGTCTGAATCCTGGCTTAGGAAGACCACCAAAAATTCAGAAATTTTAATTCCAAACTACAACATTTTCAGACAAGATAGAACTGCCAAAGGGGGCGGTGTTGCAATCTACTGCAAAGATAGCATGCAGAGTTCTGTCCTACTATCCAGGTCTGTACCCAAACAATTTGAACTTCTACTTTTAAAAATCCACCTCTCTAAAAACAAGTCTCTCACCGTTGCCGCCTGCTATAGACCACCCTCTGCCCCCAGCTATGCTCTGGACACCATATGTGAACTGATTGCCCCCCATCTATCTTCAGAGCTCGTGCTGCTAGGCGACCTAAACTGGAACATGCTTAACACCCCAGCCATCCTACAATCTAAACTTGATGCAGTCAATCTCACACAAATTATCAATGAACCTACCAGGTACCCCCCCAAAGCCTTAAACACGGGCACCCTCATAGATATCATCCTAACCAACTTCCCCTCTAAATACACCTCTGCTGTCTTCAACCAAGATCTCAGCGATCACTGCCTCATTGCCTGCATCCGTAATGGGTCAGCGGTCAAACGACCTCCACTCATCACTGTAAAACGCTCCCTGAAACACTTCAGCGAGCAGGCCTTTCTAATCGACCTGGCCGGGGTGTCCTGGAAGGATATTGATCTCATCCCGTCAGTAGAGGATGCCTGGATATTTTTTTAAATGCCTTCCTAACAATCTTAAATAAACATGCCCCATTCAAGAAAATTAGAACCAGGAACAGATATAGCCCTTGGTTCTCCCCAGACCTGACTGCCCTTAACCAACACAAAAACATCCTATGGCGTTCTGCATTAGCATCGAACAGCCCCCGTGATATGCAGCTGTTCAAGGAAGCTAGAAACCGTTATACACAGGCAGTTAGAAAAGCCAAGGCTAGCTTTTTCAAGCAGAAATTTGCTTCCTGCAACACTAACTCTAAAAAGTTCTGGGACACTGTAAAGTCCATGGAGAATAAGAACACCTCCTCCCAGCTGCCCACTGCACTGAAGATAGGAAACACTGTCACCACTGATAAATCCACCATAATTGAGAATTTCAATAAGCATTTTTCACGGCTGGCCATGCTTTCCACCTGGCAACCCTACCCCGGTCAACAGCACTGCACCCCCAACAGCAACTCGCCCAAGCCTTCCCCATTTCTCCTTCTCCCAAATCCATTCAGCTGAAGTTCTGAAAGAGCTGAAAAATCTGGACCCCTACAAATCAGCCGGGCTAGACAATCTGGACCCTTTCTTTCTAAAATTATCTGCCGAAATTGTTGCCACCCCTATTACTAGCCTGTTCAACCTCTCTTTCGTGTCATCTGAGATTCCCAAAGATTGAAAGCAGCTGCGGTCATCCCCCTCTTCAAAGGGGGGACACTCTTGACCCAAACTGCTACAGACCTATATCTATCCTACCATGCCTTTCTAAGGTCTTCGAAAGCCAAGTCAACAAACAGATTACCGACCATTTCGAATCTCACCATACCTTCTCTGCTATGCAATCTGGTTTCAGAGCTGGTCATGGGTGCACCTCAGCCACGCTCAAGGTCCTAAACGATATCTTAACCGCCATCGATAAGAAACATTACTGTGCAGCCGTATTCATTGATCTGGCCAAGGCTTTCGACTCTGTCAACCACCACATCCTCATCGGCAGACTCGACAGCCTTGGTTTCTCAAATGATTGCCTCGCCTGGTTCACCAACTACTTCTCTGATAGAGTTCAGTGTGTCAAATCGGAGGGTCTGCTGTCCGGACCTCTGGCAGTCTCTATGGGGTGCCACAGGGTTCAATTCTTGGACCGACTCGCTTCTCTGTATACATCAATGAGGTCGCTCTTGCTGCTGGTGAGTCTCTGATCCACCTCTACGCAGACGACACCATTCTGTATACTTCTGGCCCTTCTTTGGACACTGTGTTAACAACCCTCCAGGCAAGCTTCAATGCCATACAACTCTCCTTCCGTGGCCTCCAATTGCTCTTAAATACAAGTAAAACTAAATGCATGCTCTTCAACCGATCGCTACCTGCACCTACCCGCCTGTCCAACATCACTACTCTGGACGGCTCTGACTTTGAATACGTGGACAACTACAAATACTTAGGTGTCTGGTTAGACTGTAAACTCTCCTTCCAGACCCATATCAAACATCTCCAATCCAAAGTTAAATCTAGAATTGGCTTCCTATTTCGCAACAAAGCATCCTTCACTCATGCTGCCAAACATACCCTTGTAAAATTGACCATCCTACCAATCCTCGACTTTGGCGATGTCATTTACAAAATAGCCTCCAATACCCTACTCAACAAATTGGATGCAGTCTATCACAGTGCAATCCGTTTTGTCACCAAAGCCCCATATAATACCCACCATTGCGACCTGTACGCTCTCGTTGGCTGGCCCTCGCTTCATACTTGTCGCCAAACCCACTGGCTCCATGTCATCTACAAGAACCTGCTCGGTAAAGTCCCCCCTTATCTCAGCTCGCTGGTCACCATAGCATCTCCCACCTGTAGCACACGCTCCAGCAGGTATATCTCTCTAGTCACCCCCAAAACCAATTCTTTCTTTGGCCGCCTCTCCTTCCAGTTCTCTGCTGCCAATGACTGGAACGAACTACAAAAATCTCTTAAATTGGAAACACTTATCTCCCTCACTAGCTTTAAGCACCAACTGTCAGAGCATCTTACAGATTACTGCACCTGTACATAGCCCACCTATAATTTAGCCCAAACAACTACCTCTTTCCCAACTGTATTTAATTTATTTATTTATTTTGCTCCTTTGCACCCCATTATTTTTATTTCTACTTTGCACATTCTTCCATTGGAAAACTACCATTCCAGTGTTTTACTTGCTATATTGTATTTACTTTGCCACCATGGCCTTTTTTGCCTTTACCTCCCTTCTCACCTCATTTGCTCACATTGTATATAGACTTGTTTTTTTTTACTGTATGTTTGTTTTACTCCATGTGTAACTCTGTGTCGTTGTATGTGTCGAACTGCTTTGCTTTATCTTGGCCAGGTCGCAATTGTAAAATGAGAACTTGTTCTCAACTTGCTTACCTGGTTAAATAAAGGTGAAATAAATAAATAAATGAACAAACTACAAAACAATAAATGTGAAAACCCGAAACCAGTCCCGTGTGGTACTGACACTGACACAGGAGACAATCACCCACAAACCCCAACACCAAACAGGCTACCTAAATATGGTTCCCAATCAGAGACAATGACTAACACCTGCCTCTGATTGAGAACCATATCAGGCCAAACACAGAAACAGACAAACTAGACACACAACATAGAATGCCCACTCAGATCACACCCTGACCAAACAAAACATAGAAACATACAAAGCAAACTATGGTCAGGGTGTGACACCAGCCACCTTTAGTTAGATCTGAGGTGTTTCTAGCTAGTTGTTTTAAAGCCCAGCCACCTTTAGTTAGATCTGAGGTGTGTCTAGCTAGTTGTTTTACAGCCCAGCCACCTTTAGTTAGATCTGAGGTGTGTCTAGCTAGTTGTTTTACAGCACAGCCACCTTTAGTTAGATCTGAGGTGTGTCTAGCTAGTTGTTTTACAGCCCAGCCACCTTTAGTTAGATCTGAGGTGTGTCTAGCTAGTTGTTTTACAGCCCAGCCACCTTTAGTTAGATCTGAGGTGTGTCTAGCTAGTTGTTTTACAGCCCAGCCACCTTTAGTTAGATCTGAGGTGTGTCTAGCTAGTTGTTTTACAGCACAGCCACCTTTAGTTAGATCTGAGGTGTGTCTAGCTAGTTGTTTTACAGCCCAGCCACCTTTAGTTAGATCTGAGTTGTTTTGTGTCTTTAGTTAGTCTAGTTGTTTTACAGCCCAGCCACCTTTAGTTAGATCTGAGGTGTGTCTAGCTAGTTGTTTTACAGCACAGCCACCTTTAGTTAGATCTGAGGTGTGTCTAGCTAGTTGTTTTACAGCCCAGCCACCTTTAGTTAGATCTGAGGTGTGTCTAGCTAGTTGTTTTACAGCCCAGCCACCTTTAGTTAGATCTGAGGTGTGTCTAGCTAGTTGTTTTACAGCCCAGCCACCTTTAGTTAGATCTGAGGTGTGTCTAGCTAGTTGTTTTACAGCACAGCCACCTTTAGTTAGATCTGAGGTGTGTCTAGCTAGTTGTTTTACAGCCCAGCTCTCCAAGGGGGAGAAATCAAGCTCTTTAACATATATATATCTCCTGTCAGAGAGGGAGATCCTAGCATTTTTGGGTGTGAGCCAGGCTGGAATGCCACCTGCTCTACTTTCTTGCATTTCCTGTCCTCCTGCCAAAAACATACGCAATCTTATTTTAAAATGTTGTTTTCTCTCTCTTCTCTTAGCTCGTTTCACCTAGCTATCTGAAGATGAATGTACTGACTAGGACTGGTCCACCTAGCTATCTGGAGATGGATGTACTGACTAGGACTGGTCCACCTAGCTATCTGAAGATGAATGTACTGACTATGACTGGTCCACCTAGCTATCTGAGATGAATGTACTGACTAGGACTGGTCCACCTAGCTATCTGAAGATGAATGTACTGACTATGACTGGTCCACCTAGCTATCTGATGATGAATGTCCTGACTATGACTGGTCCACCTAGCTATCTGAAGATGAATGTACTGACTATGACTGGTCCACCTAGCTATCTGAAGATGAATGTATTGACTATGACTGGTCCACCTAGCTATCTGGAGATGAATGTCCTGACTATGACTGGTCCACCTAGCTATCTGGAGATGAATGTCCTGACTATGACTGGTCCACCTAGCTATCTGGAGATTAATGTACTGACTATGACTGGTCCACCTAGCTATCTGAAGATGAATGTATTGACTATGACTGGTCCACCTAGCTATCTGGAGATGAATGTACTGACTGACTGGTCCACCTAGCTATCTGGAGATGGATGTACTGACTATGACTGGTCCACCTAGCTATCTGAAGATGAATGTACTGACTATGACTGGTCCACCTAGCTATCTGAAGATGAATGTATTGACTATGACTGGTCCACCTAGCTATCTGGAGATGAATGTACTGACTATGACTGAGATATGACTGGTCCACCTAGCTATCTGAAGATGGATGTACTGACTAGGACTGGTCCACCTAGCTATCTGAAGATGAATGTACTGACTATGACTGGTCCACCTAGCTATCTGGAGATGAATGTCCTGACTATGACTGGTCCACCTAGCTATCTGAAGATGAATGTACTGACTATGACTGGTCCACCTAGCTATCTGAAGATGAATGTACTGACTATGACTGGTCCACCTAGCTATCTGAAGATGAATGTACTGACTATGACTGGTCCACCTAGCTATCTGGAGATGAATGTCCTGACTATGACTGGTCCACCTAGCTATCTGGAGATGAATGTCCTGACTATGACTGGTCCACCTAGCTATCTGAAGATGAATGTCCTGACTATGACTGGTCCACCTAGCTGTCTGAAGATGAATGTCCTGACTATGACTGTTGTCTCACCTAGCTATCTGAAGATGAATGTCCTGACTATGACTGGTCCACCTAGCTATCTGAAGATGGATGTACTGATTGTAAATCCCTCTGGATAAAACCATCTGCTAAATGTCTACAATGTCAAATGTAAATGTTTCACATACAGATCTCATATCACTCTATTGAATGATTTGTTATTTATTTATTAAAATGTGTTTGTTTTTTTACATTAGACTGTGTAAGACCTAGCTGCACTACTGATTCCTCTGAGAGTGAGGTGGATATTTCGCATTTAGCAGAAAAACATCCTTATTTATCTCTCTGAAATGAAACCATGAAGTGATAGATTGTAAACAAATACATGTCTGTCATTCAACAACCCCATGATTATTAGATAATGAAAAAAACACACCAATCTCTTTCAATAAAATCTAATTTACCAACATGTCTGAAAATGGATATATAGCATTTTGGAAAGAAACTCTTCCTGTGTTCTATCTAAAAGTAATTAATGCTTCAACGTTTGGTGTAAAATGCTCACAGTATGATCCCTCCCAATAGGACGCACGACTCTATTTCACATACAGAATAGATGCCTAAACCTAAGTTTAAAAAAAAACTGTTGAACATCCTCTAGAGACGCTACAGATGTAGGATCTTAATTTGAGCCAGTTTACTACAGAAGGAAAATAATCCTGCAGAAGGAAAAAAAGATGTGAATGACTATGTGGATTATAACTAAAGGACATTTTTGTAGGGGTTGATACATTTTTTCATTAGGGGAAATTACAAACGTTTGAAGCCTTTTTAAAACTCAAATACGCCACATATTTGCATTTCCTATGGAAATTAAGATCTTACGTCTGTATAGTCAAACATACGTTTCAATTGTGTTTTGGATTTAGTAAAGGTTTCATTCTAGGCTGATTTAGTAAGGAGGTTGGGTTGTTATCAAGAGGGTTAGTACAGTCAGTGGAGTCTATGTTGAGTAAAGTTTCATATGAAGGTATTACTTATTAGAAGTCAGCTTTACCTGTTTGAATTGCTCGTCGTAAGTCCATTCGTGTTGCTGAGACTGTGGTGCCATCCCGCCCGGGGTCTCTGACTGCCGGGGCGCAGCGAAAGACGGAGGGGCTCTGGACATGAGATGTACAAGTGTGTCCTTTGGCGAGTCTCCCGCCCCGGGGTGCATGGGGTGGCGGGGCTGGTAGTGGCTGAGAGCCCCCTCTATGTCCTCCTCATCGTCCACGATTCCCTCGTTGTCCATGCCATCTCCCTCCATATCCCTGTTGTCATCATTTATACCTCGGTCCATGCCCTCTGGATCATCATCCATATCGGAGTCGGCTTTGGCCGAGTGCCTGCGAGCGTCAAGACTGTGAGGGAGAGCCAGTTCCCGTTCAGCGGAGCTCGCCAACCCGAGAGAAGAGTTCGCTATTCCCGCAGCGAAAGCGCCACGGACCGCTGCCTGGTAGTGGCGGAAGGCGAGGGCTTGTTGATGGATCTGGGACTCGACCATGGAGCGGAGGTCTTTCTCTTTCTCCGCCTGACGGAGCTTCTCTTCTAGCGCCAGGCGGGCAGCCTGCTGTCTTTGGAGGTTTTCCATGACCGCCTCTAGCTTCATGCCTCCGCCGTTGGGCTGGTCGGACTGTGAGTGTGAACCGGGGAAGTGGCTGTGTGTCGAGGCAGAGGAGACGAGCAGGGGGAGGTTGCAGGTCGAGGAGAAAACTGCTTGCTGTGGAGGGCGTAGGGGTAAAAATAACCACTAAAAATGAAAACTATTGTAAGTCATAAACTGTTAAGAAATAACTTTGTAATAAACTGGAAAAACAGCATGGCCATGCGTATTATGCTGATGTGGCCGGCATTTGGCCACTGGAGTCGATATATCCTAAAACGTGGTTTCTAACGTGTTAAAAGTGCAACATAAATATACTACAATGTAAACTACTGTATTTCGTAAATGAACGTGGCTAACAAAGTAACATGTTGTGCTGTATAATGCTGATGCCGCTATAATAGGCTCGTGTGTACTGTGACAAAATAAACATGAACATTAAACCATTGGTATTATTTCTCTATAACGCATCCGAAACGTTCGTGTCAATCAATCTATTGAAGAGTTTAAAATTAAATGTTGTGTCAAAAGTTACTTTACTGTAAATGTGATTCAAAGATCTACATACTATTAACAACAACTAATCAACGTGGTTAGAGAAGGAACCAAATGTGATGCTTACCAAAGCAGATTTAGTTGCTAAACTGTTGTCATCAACCATGCTTCGGTAGTCAGATCAGACCGAAATATCAAACAGTTCACAAAGTGTCTCCTTTCAATGTTAGATGTGGAAGTATTCCTGAATCCGGATTGAACATCGGGATCCGTGTCTCGATTGGAGAAAACAGAATAATCTGTATAAATGTAGTCGCAGTGATCGAGTCTTTAAACCCTGAAAATTTTGGCAAGAAGTGGCAACTGTAATCAGAATGACCTCTCCAGGCAAATGATCAGCCCTGTAGTCAGAATGACCTCTCCAGGCAAAGGATCAGCCCTGTAGTCAGAATAACCTCTCCAGGCGAAGGATCAGCCCTGTAGTCAGAATAACCTCTCCAGGCGAAGGATCGGCCCTTCTGCTCCCATTTGCTAACAACACGTCAATACAGTGACATACGGAGGGCAGGGTCTACTGACGACCTAGGAAATACACTTTAACAACCGCAGAGAACCGACGGATCCCACGTCGCCAAGTGTTGGAAACCATCCAAAAGGGGTCTGTTAATAGGTTACACGTTCTGTAATCTATAAATACATGTTGTTATTCATTAGGCTATTTAGCCTGGACCCAGTCCTATATACACAGACCTAGTCGTTTCACACAACCTCTGGGCCTACTACGTAGGCTACGTACTCTTGTTGTTGTTTTTCTTGACATAAATACATTTAGGGGTTTTGTTTTTTGGTGCAACGTAAAAGTTTTAATTCCGTAAAAGAACAAGCAAATAGGTCTACGTGCTTACGTCAGAGCGGGGAAACTGTTTCGCGTTCCATTGCAGGTCATGGCTAGAAGGGGTCCAGTTTTTGTCAAATTAACGTCAAAAGTATTTTTTATTTGAGTTGCGTTTTAGATAACCCTTTTCCTAACCTTAACCCAATTCTCCTAACCTGCTTCATTAATTATCATAGACTGCCTTGTAAATTATCCTAACTTGCTACGAAAAGTCAAATCTGACGTTAATTTGACAAAAGCTGGATACCTTCTAGTCATTCCCTCCATTGCCAGCGGCAGAATGTTTTTAACATTTCACTCAACTCAATTCCTATCTAAATGTATAAATGTTGACAGATTACACCTCTCAAAAGTGATCCCATTCCATATGGTACATTAATTGACACAAAAGCCTACAACCCAGAACCAGAGGACATAAGCCTAGCTAAGCCTACTACTCAGAACCAGAGGACATAGGCCTAGCTAAGCCTACTACTCAGAACCAGAGGACATAGACCTAGCTAAGCCTACTACTTAGAACCAGAGGACATAAGCCTACTACTCAGAACCAGAGGACATAGGCCTAGCTAAGCCTACTACTCAGAACCAGAGGACATAAGCCTAGCTAAGCCTACTACTCAGAACCAGAGGACATAGGCCTAGCTAAGCCTACTACTCAGAACCAGAGGACATAAGCCTAGCTAAGCCTACTACTCAGAACCAGAGGACATAGGCCTAGCTAAGCCTACTACTCAGAACCAGAGGACATAAGCCTAGCTAAGCCTACTACTCAGAACCAGAGGACATAGGCCTAGCTAAGCCTACTACTCAACCAGAGGACATAGGCCTAGCTAATCCTACTACTCAGAACCAGAGGACATAGGTCTAGCTAAGCCTACAACCCAGAACCAGAGGACATAAGCCTAGCTAAGCCTACTACTCAGAACCAGAGGACATAAGCCTAGCTAAGCCTACTACTCAACCAGAGGACATAAGCCTTGCTAAGCCTACTACTCAGAACCAGAGGACATAGGCCTAGCTAAGCCTACAACCCAGAACCAGAGGACATAGGCCTAGCTAAGCCTACAACCCAGAACCAGAGGACATAGGCCTAGCTAAGCCTACAACCCAGAACCAGAGGACATAGGCCTAGCTGCAGTAGTTTATGTGTCGGGGGGCTGGGGTCAGTTTGTTATATCTGGAGTACTTCTCCTGTCCTATTCGGTGTCCTGTGTGAATCTAAGTGTGCGTTCTCTAATTCTCTCCTTCTCTCTTTCTTTCTCTCTCTCGGAGGACCTGAGCCCTAGGACCATGCCCCAGGACTACCTGACATGATGACTCCTTGCTGTTCCCAGTCCACCTGGCCATGCTGCTGTTCCAGTTTCAACTGACCTGAGCCCTAGGACCATGCCCCAGGACTACCTGACATGATGACTCCTTGTTGTCCCCAGTCCACCTGGCCATGCTGCTGCTCCAGTTTCAACTTCCACCTGACTGTGATGCTGCTCCAGTTTCAACTGTTCTGCCTTATTATTATTCGACCATGCTGGTCATTTATGAACATTTGAACATCTTGGCCATGTTCTGTTATAATCTCCACCCGGCACAGCCAGAAGAGGACTGGCCACCCCACATAGCCTGGTTCCTCTCTAGGTTTCTTCCTAGGTTTTGGCCTTTCTAGGGAGTTTTTCCTAGCCACCGTGCTTCTACACCTGCATTGCTTGCTGTTTGGGGTTTTAGGCTGGGTTTCTGTACAGCACTTTGAGATATCAGCTGATGTACGAAGGGCTATATAAATAAATTTGATTTGATTTGATTTGACACGGGCCTAGCTAAGCCCAGAACCAGAGGACATAGGCCTAGCTAAGCCTACAACCCAGAACCAGAGGACATAGGCCTAGCTAAGCCTACAACCCAGAACCAGAGGACATAGGCCTAGCTAAGCCTACTACTCAACCAGAGGACATAGGCCTAGCTAAGCCTACTACTCAACCAGAGGACATAGGCCTAGCTAAGCCTACAACCCAGAACCAGAGGACATAGGCCTAGCTAAGCCTGCTACTCAACCAGAGGACATAAGCCTAGCTAAGCCTACTACTCAACCAGAGGACATAGGCCTAGCTAAGCCTACTACTCAACCAGAGGACATAGGCCTAGCTAAGCCTACTACTCAACCAGAGGACATAAGCCTAGCTAAGCCTACTACTCAACCAGAGGACATAAGCCTAGCTAAGCCTACTACTCAGAACCAGAGGACATAGGCCTAGCTAAGCCTACTACTCAGAACCAGAAGACATAAGCCTAGCTAAGCCTACTGCTCAACCAGAGGACATAGGCCTAGCTAAGCCTACAACCCAGAACCAGAGGACATAGGCCTAGCTAAGCCTACTACTCAGAACCAGAGGACATAGGCCTAGCTAAGCCTACTACTCAGAACCAGAGGACATAAGCCTAGCCAAGCCTACTACTCAACCAGAGGACATAGGCCGAGCTAAGCCTACTACTCAGAACCAGAGGACATAGGCCTAGCTAAGCCTACTACTCAGAACCAGAGGACATAGGCCTAGCTAAGCCTACTACTCAGAACCAGAGGACATAGGCCTAGCTAAGCCTACTACTCAGAACCAGAGGACATAGGCCTAGCTAAGCCTACAACCCAGAACCAGAGGACATAGGCCTAGCTAAGCCTACAACCCAGAACCAGAGGACATAGGCCTAGCTAAGCCTACAACCCAGAACCAGAGGACATAGGCCTAGCTGCAGTAGTTTATGTGTCGGGGGGCTGGGGTCAGTTTGTTATATCTGGAGTACTTCTCCTGTCCTATTCGGTGTCCTGTGTGAATCTAAGTGTGCGTTCTCTAATTCTCTCCTTCTCTCTTTCTTTCTCTCTCTCGGAGGACCTGAGCCCTAGGACCATGCCCCAGGACTACCTGACATGATGACTCCTTGCTGTTCCCAGTCCACCTGGCCATGCTGCTGTTCCAGTTTCAACTGACCTGAGCCCTAGGACCATGCCCCAGGACTACCTGACATGATGACTCCTTGTTGTCCCCAGTCCACCTGGCCATGCTGCTGCTCCAGTTTCAACTTCCACCTGACTGTGATGCTGCTCCAGTTTCAACTGTTCTGCCTTATTATTATTCGACCATGCTGGTCATTTATGAACATTTGAACATCTTGGCCATGTTCTGTTATAATCTCCACCCGGCACAGCCAGAAGAGGACTGGCCACCCCACATAGCCTGGTTCCTCTCTAGGTTTCTTCCTAGGTTTTGGCCTTTCTAGGGAGTTTTTCCTAGCCACCGTGCTTCTACACCTGCATTGCTTGCTGTTTGGGGTTTTAGGCTGGGTTTCTGTACAGCACTTTGAGATATCAGCTGATGTACGAAGGGCTATATAAATACATTTGATTTGATTTGATTTGACACGGGCCTAGCTAAGCCCAGAACCAGAGGACATAGGCCTAGCTAAGCCTACAACCCAGAACCAGAGGACATAGGCCTAGCTAAGCCTACAACCCAGAACCAGAGGACATAGGCCTAGCTAAGCCTACTACTCAACCAGAGGACATAGGCCTAGCTAAGCCTACTACTCAACCAGAGGACATAGGCCTAGCTAAGCCTACAACCCAGAACCAGAGGACATAGGCCTAGCTAAGCCTGCTACTCAACCAGAGGACATAAGCCTAGCTAAGCCTACTACTCAACCAGAGGACATAGGCCTAGCTAAGCCTACTACTCAACCAGAGGACATAGGCCTAGCTAAGCCTACTACTCAACCAGAGGACATAAGCCTAGCTAAGCCTACTACTCAACCAGAGGACATAAGCCTAGCTAAGCCTACTACTCAGAACCAGAGGACATAGGCCTAGCTAAGCCTACTACTCAGAACCAGAAGACATAAGCCTAGCTAAGCCTACTGCTCAACCAGAGGACATAGGCCTAGCTAAGCCTACAACCCAGAACCAGAGGACATAGGCCTAGCTAAGCCTACTACTCAGAACCAGAGGACATAGGCCTAGCTAAGCCTACTACTCAGAACCAGAGGACATAAGCCTAGCCAAGCCTACTACTCAACCAGAGGACATAGGCCGAGCTAAGCCTACTACTCAGAACCAGAGGACATAGGCCTAGCTAAGCCTACTACTCAGAACCAGAGGACATAGGCCTAGCTAAGCCTACTACTCAGAACCAGAGGACATAGGCCTAGCTAAGCCTACTACTCAGAACCAGAGGACATAGGCCTAGCTAAGCCTACAACCCAGAACCAGAGGACATAGGCCTAGCTAAGCCTACAACCCAGAACCAGAGGACATAGGCCTAGCTAAGCCTACAACCCAGAACCAGAGGACATAGGCCTAGCTGCAGTAGTTTATGTGTCGGGGGCTGGGGTCAGTTTGTTATATCTGGAGTACTTCTCCTGTCCTATTCGGTGTCCTGTGTGAATCTAAGTGTGCGTTCTCTAATTCTCTCCTTCTCTCTTTCTTTCTCTCTCTCGGAGGACCTGAGCCCTAGGACCATGCCCCAGGACTACCTGACATGATGACTCCTTGCTGTTCCCAGTCCACCTGGCCATGCTGCTGTTCCAGTTTCAACTGACCTGAGCCCTAGGACCATGCCCCAGGACTACCTGACATGATGACTCCTTGTTGTCCCCAGTCCACCTGGCCATGCTGCTGCTCCAGTTTCAACTTCCACCTGACTGTGATGCTGCTCCAGTTTCAACTGTTCTGCCTTATTATTATTCGACCATGCTGGTCATTTATGAACATTTGAACATCTTGGCCATGTTCTGTTATAATCTACACCCGGCACAGCCAGAAGAGGACTGGACACCCCACATAGCCTGGTTCCTCTCTAGGTTTCTTCCTAGGTTTTGGCCTTTCTAGGGAGTTTTTCCTAGCCACCGTGCTTCTACACCTGCATTGCTTGCTGTTTGGGGTTTTAGGCTGGGTTTCTGTACAGCACTTTGAGATATCAGCTGATGTACGAAGGGCTATATAAATCAATTTGATTTGATTTGATTTGACACGGGCCTAGCTAAGCCCAGAACCAGAGGACATAGGCCTAGCTAAGCCTACAACCCAGAACCAGAGGACATAGGCCTAGCTAAGCCTACAACCCAGAACCAGAGGACATAGGCCTAGCTAAGCCTACTACTCAACCAGAGGACATAGGCCTAGCTAAGCCTACTACTCAACCAGAGGACATAGGCCTAGCTAAGCCTACAACCCAGAACCAGAGGACATAGGCCTAGCTAAGCCTGCTACTCAACCAGAGGACATAAGCCTAGCTAAGCCTACTACTCAACCAGAGGACATAGGCCTAGCTAAGCCTACTACTCAACCAGAGGACATAGGCCTAGCTAAGCCTACTACTCAACCAGAGGACATAAGCCTAGCTAAGCCTACTACTCAACCAGAGGACATAAGCCTAGCTAAGCCTACTACTCAGAACCAGAGGACATAGGCCTAGCTAAGCCTACTACTCAGAACCAGAAGACATAAGCCTAGCTAAGCCTACTGCTCAACCAGAGGACATAGGCCTAGCTAAGCCTACAACCCAGAACCAGAGGACATAGGCCTAGCTAAGCCTACTACTCAGAACCAGAGGACATAGGCCTAGCTAAGCCTACTACTCAGAACCAGAGGACATAAGCCTAGCCAAGCCTACTACTCAACCAGAGGACATAGGCCGAGCTAAGCCTACTACTCAGAACCAGAGGACATAGGCCTAGCTAAGCCTACAACCCAGAACCAGAGGACATAGGCCTAGCTAAGCCTACTACTCAGAACCAGAGGACATAGGCCTAGCTAAGCCTACTACTCAACCAGAGGACATAGGCCTAGCTAAGCCTACAACCCAGAACCAGAGGACATAGGCCTAGCTAAGCCTACTACTCAACCAGAGGACATAGGCCTAGCTAAGCCTACAACCCAGAACCAGAGGAAATAGGCCTTATTAAGCCTACAACCCAGAACCAGAGGACATAGGCCTAGCTAAGCCTACTACTCAGAACCAGAGGACATAAGCCTAGCTAAGCCTACTACTCAACCAGAGGACATAGGCCTAGCTAAGCCTACAACCCAGAACCAGAGGACATAGGCCTAGCTAAGCCTACTACATAGAACCAGAGGACATATGCCTAGCTAAGCCTACTACTCAGAACCAGAGGACATAAGCCTAGCTAAGCCTACTACTCAACCAGAGGACATAGGCCTAGCTAAGCCTACTAAGAACCAGAGGACATAGTCGCTCTGGATAAGAGCGTCTGCTAAATGACTTAAATGTAAATGTATAGGCCTAGCTAAGCCTACTACTCAGAACCAGAGGACATAGGCCTAGCTAAGCCTACTACTCAGAACCAGAGGACATAGGCCTAGCTAAGCCTACTACTCAACCAGAGGACATAAGCCTAGCTAAGCCTACTACTCAACCAGAGGACATAAGCCTAGCTAAGCCTACTACTCAACCAGAGGACATAGGCCTAGCTAAGCCTACTACTCAACCAGAGGACATAAGCCTAGCTAAGCCTACTACTCAACCAGAGGACATAAGCCTAGCTAAGCCTACTACTCAGAACCAGAGGACATAGGCCTAGCTAAGCCTACTACTCAGAACCAGAAGACATAAGCCTAGCTAAGCCTACTACTCAACCAGAGGACATAGGCCTAGCTAAGCCTACAACCCAGAACCAGAGGACATAGGCCTAGCTAAGCCTACTACTCAGAACCAGAGGACATAGGCCTAGCTAAGCCTACTACTCAGAACCAGAGAACATAAGCCTAGCCAAGCCTACTACTCAACCAGAGGACATAGGCCTAGCTAAGCCTACTACTCAGAACCAGAGGACATAGGCCTAGCTAAGCCTACTACTCAGAACCAGAGGACATAGGCCTAGCTAAGCCTACTACTCAGAACCAGAGGACATAGGCCTAGCTAAGCCTACTACTCAGAACCAGAGGACATAGGCCTAGCTAAGCCTACTACTCAGAACCAGAGGACATAGGCCTAGCTAAGCCTACTACTCAGAACCAGAGGACATAAGCCTAGCTAAGCCTACTACTCAGAACCAGAGGACATAAGCCTAGCTAAGCCTACTACTCAACCAGAGGACATAGGCCTAGCTAAGCCTACTACTCAGAACCAGAGGACATCGGCCTAGCTAAGCCTACTACTCAGAACCAGAGGACATAGGCCTAGCTAAGCCTACTACTCAGAACCAGAGGACATAGGCCTAGCTAAGCCTACTACTCAGAACCAGAGGACATAGGCCTAGCTAAGCCTACTACTCAACCAGAGCACATAGGCCTAGCTAAGCCTACAACCCAGAACCAGAGGACATAGGCCTAGCTAAGCCTACTACTCAACCAGAGGACATAGGCCTAGCTAAGCCTACAACCCAGAACCAGAGGAAATAGGCCTAATTAAGCCTACAACCCAGAACCAGAGGACATAGGCCTAGCTAAGCCTACTACTCAGAACCAGAGGACATAAGCCTAGCTAAGCCTACTACTCAACCAGAGGACATAGGCCTAGCTAAGCCTACAACCCAGAACCAGAGGACATAGGCCTAGCTAAGCCTACTACTCAGAACCAGAGGACATAAGCCTAGCTAAGCCTACTACTCAACCAGAGGACATAGGCCTAGCTAAGCCTACTACTCAGAACCAGAGGACATAGTCGCTCTGGATAAGAGCGTCTGCTAAATGACTTAAATGTAAATGTATAGGCCTAGCTAAGCCTACTACTCAGAACCAGAGGACATAGGCCTAGCTAAGCCTACTACTCAACCAGAGGACATAGGCCTAGCTAAGCCTACAACCCAGAACCAGAGGACATAGGCCTAGCTAAGCCTACAACCCAGAACCAGAGGACATAAGCCTAGCTAAGCCTACTACTCAACCAGAGGACATAGGCCTAGCTAAGCCTACAACCCAGAACCAGAGGACATAGGCCTAGCTAAGCCTACTACATAGAACCAGAGGACATATGCCTAGCTAAGCCTACTACTCAGAACCAGAGGACATAAGCCTAGCTAAGCCTACTACTCAACCAGAGGACATAGGCCTAGCTAAGCCTACTAAGAACCAGAGGACATAGTCGCTCTGGATAAGAGCGTCTGCTAAATGACTTAAATGTAAATGTATAGGCCTAGCTAAGCCTACTACTCAGAACCAGAGGACATAGGCCTAGCTAAGCCTACTACTCAGAACCAGAGGACATAGGCCTAGCTAAGCCTACTACTCAACCAGAGGACATAAGCCTAGCTAAGCCTACTACTCAACCAGAGGACATAAGCCTAGCTAAGCCTACTACTCAACCAGAGGACATAGGCCTAGCTAAGCCTACTACTCAACCAGAGGACATAAGCCAGCTAAGCCTACTACTCAACCAGAGGACATAAGCCTAGCTAAGCCTACTACTCAGAACCAGAGGACATAGGCCTAGCTAAGCCTACTACTCAGAACCAGAAGACATAAGCCTAGCTAAGCCTACTACTCAACCAGAGGACATAGGCCTAGCTAAGCCTACAACCCAGAACCAGAGGACATAGGCCTAGCTAAGCCTACTACTCAGAACCAGAGGACATAGGCCTAGCTAAGCCTACTACTCAGAACCAGAGAACATAAGCCTAGCCAAGCCTACTACTCAACCAGAGGACATAGGCCTAGCTAAGCCTACTACTCAGAACCAGAGGACATAGGCCTAGCTAAGCCTACTACTCAGAACCAGAGGACATAGGCCTAGCTAAGCCTACTACTCAGAACCAGAGGACATAGGCCTAGCTAAGCCTACTACTCAGAACCAGAGGACATAGGCCTAGCTAAGCCTACTACTCAGAACCAGAGGACATAAGCCTAGCTAAGCCTACTACTCAGAACCAGAGGACATAAGCCTAGCTAAGCCTACTACTCAACCAGAGGACATAGGCCTAGCTAAGCCTACTACTCAGAACCAGAGGACATCGGCCTAGCTAAGCCTACTACTCAGAACCAGAGGACATAGGCCTAGCTAAGCCTACTACTCAGAACCAGAGGACATAGGCCTAGCTAAGCCTACTACTCAACCAGAGGACATAGGCCTAGCTAAGCCTACAACCCAGAACCAGAGGACATAGGCCTAGCTAAGCCTACTACTCAACCAGAGGACATAGGCCTAGCTAAGCCTACAACCCAGAACCAGAGGAAATAGGCCTAATTAAGCCTACAACCCAGAACCAGAGGACATAGGCCTAGCTAAGCCTACTACTCAGAACCAGAGGACATAAGCCTAGCTAAGCCTACTACTCAACCAGAGGACATAGGCCTAGCTAAGCCTACAACCCAGAACCAGAGGACATAGGCCTAGCTAAGCCTACTACTCAGAACCAGAGGACATAAGCCTAGCTAAGCCTACTACTCAACCAGAGGACATAGGCCTAGCTAAGCCTACTACTCAGAACCAGAGGACATAGTCGCTCTGGATAAGAGCGTCTGCTAAATGACTTAAATGTAAATGTATAGGCCTAGCTAAGCCTACTACTCAGAACCAGAGGACATAGGCCTAGCTAAGCCTACTACTCAGAACCAGAGGACATAGGCCTAGCTAAGCCTACTACTCAACCAGAGGACATAAGCCTAGCTAAGCCTACTACTCAACCAGAGGACATAAGCCTAGCTAAGCCTACTACTCAACCAGAGGACATAGGCCTAGCTAAGCCTACTACTCAACCAGAGGACATAAGCCTAGCTAAGCCTACTACTCAACCAGAGGACATAAGCCTAGCTAAGCCTACTACTCAGAACCAGAGGACATAGGCCTAGCTAAGCCTACTACTCAGAACCAGAAGACATAAGCCTAGCTAAGCCTACTACTCAACCAGAGGACATAGGCATAGCTAAGCCTACAACCCAGAACCAGAGGACATAGGCCTAGCTAAGCCTACTACTCAGAACCAGAGGACATAGGCCTAGCTAAGCCTACTACTCAGAACCAGAGGACATAGGCCTAGCTAAGCCTACTACTCAGAACCAGAGGACATAGGCCTAGCTAAGCCTACTACTCAGAACCAGAGGACATATTCCTAGCTAAGCCTACTACTCAGAACCAGAGGACATAGGCCTAGCTAAGCCTACTACTCAGAACCAGAGGACATAGGCCTAGCTAAGCCTACTACTCAGAACCAGAGGACATAGGCCTAGCTAAGCCTACTACTCAGAACCAGAGGACATAAGCCTAGCTAAGCCTACTACTCAGAACCAGAGGACATAGGCCTAGCTAAGCCTACTACTCAGAACCAGAGGACATAAGCCTAGCTAAGCCTACTACTCAGAACCCGAGGACATAGGCCTAGCTAAGCCTACTACTCAACCAGAGGACATAAGCCTAGTTAATCCTACTACTCAGAACCAGAGGACATAGGTCTAGCTAAGCCTACAACCCAGAACCAGAGGACATAAGCCTAGCTAAGCCTACTACTCAGAACCAGAGGACATAAGCCTAGCTAAGCCTACTACTCAACCAGAGGACATAAGCCTTGCTAAGCCTACTACTCAGAACCAGAGGACATCGGCCTAGCTAAGCCTACTACTCAGAACCAGAGGACATAGGCCTAGCTAAGCCTACTACTCAGAACCAGAGGACATAGGCCTAGCTAAGCCTACTACTCAGAACCAGAGGACATAGGCCTAGCTAAGCCTACTACTCAACCAGAGGACATAGGCCTAGCTAAGCATACAACCCAGAACCAGAGGACATAGGCCTAGCTAAGCCTACTACTCAACCAGAGGACATAGGCCTAGCTAAGCCTACAACCCAGAACCAGAGGAAATAGGCCTAATTAAGCCTACAACCCAGAACCAGAGGACATAGGCCTAGCTAAGCCTACTACTCAGAACCAGAGGACATAAGCCTAGCTAAGCCTACTACTCAACCAGAGGACATAGGCCTAGCTAAGCCTACAACCCAGAACCAGAGGACATAGGCCTAGCTAAGCCTACTACTCAGAACCAGAGGACATAAGCCTAGCTAAGCCTACTACTCAACCAGAGGACATAGGCCTAGCTAAGCCTACTACTCAGAACCAGAGGACATAGTCGCTCTGGATAAGAGCGTCTGCTAAATGACTTAAATGTAAATGTATAGGCCTAGCTAAGCCTACTACTCAGAACCAGAGGACATAGGCCTAGCTAAGCCTACTACTCAGAACCAGAGGACATAGGCCTAGCTAAGCCTACTACTCAGAACCAGAGGACATAGGCCTAGCTAAGCCTACTACTCAACCAGAGGACATAAGCCTAGCTAAGCCTACTACTCAACCAGAGGACATAAGCCTAGCTAAGCCTACTACTCAACCAGAGGACATAGGCCTAGCTAAGCCTACTACTCAACCAGAGGACATAAGCCTAGCTAAGCCTACTACTCAACCAGAGGACATAAGCCTAGCTAAGCCTACTACTCAGAACCAGAGGACATAGGCCTAGCTAAGCCTACTACTCAGAACCAGAAGACATAAGCCTAGCTAAGCCTACTACTCAACCAGAGGACATAGGCATAGCTAAGCCTACAACCCAGAACCAGAGGACATAGGCCTAGCTAAGCCTACTACTCAGAACCAGAGGACATAGGCCTAGCTAAGCCTACTACTCAGAACCAGAGGACATAGGCCTAGCTAAGCCTACTACTCAGAACCAGAGGACATATTCCTAGCTAAGCCTACTACTCAGAACCAGAGGACATAGGCCTAGCTAAGCCTACTACTCAGAACCAGAGGACATAGGCCTAGCTAAGCCTACTACTCAGAACCAGAGGACATAAGCCTAGCTAAGCCTACTACTCAGAACCCGAGGACATAGGCCTAGCTAAGCCTACTACTCAACCAGAGGACATAAGCCTAGCTAATCCTACTACTCAGAACCAGAGGACATAGGTCTAGCTAAGCCTACAACCCAGAACCAGAGGACATAAGCCTAGCTAAGCCTACTACTCAGAACCAGAGGACATAAGCCTAGCTAAGCCTACTACTCAACCAGAGGACATAAGCCTTGCTAAGCCTACTACTCAGAACCAGAGGACATAGGCCTAGCTAAGCCTACAACCCAGAACCAGAGGACATAGGCCTAGCTAAGCCTACAACCCAGAACCAGAGGACATAGGCCTAGCTGCAGTAGTTTATGTGTCGGGGGGCTGGGGTCAGTTTGTTATATCTGGAGTACTTCTCCTGTCCTATTCGGTGTCCTGTGTGAATCTAAGTGTGCGTTCTCTAATTCTCTCCTTCTCTCTTTCTTTCTCTCTCTCGGAGGACCTGAGCCCTAGGACCATGCCCCAGGACTACCTGACATGATGACTCCTTGCTGTTCCCAGTCCACCTGGCCATGCTGCTGTTCCAGTTTCAACTGACCTGAGCCCTAGGACCATGCCCCAGGACTACCTGACATGATGACTCCTTGTTGTCCCCAGTCCACCTGGCCATGCTGCTGCTCCAGTTTCAACTTCCACCTGACTGTGATGCTGCTCCAGTTTCAACTGTTCTGCCTTATTATTATTCGACCATGCTGGTCATTTATGAACATTTGAACATCTTGGCCATGTTCTGTTATAATCTCCACCTGGCACAGCCAGAAGAGGACTGGCCACCCCACATAGCCTGGTTCCTCTCTAGGTTTCTTCCTAGGTTTTGGCCTTTCTAGGGAGTTTTTCCTAGCCACCGTGCTTCTACACCTGCATTGCTTGCTGTTTGGGGTTTTAGGCTGGGTTTCTGTACAGCACTTTGAGATATCAGCTGATGTACGAAGGGCTATATAAATAAATTTGATTCGATTTGATTTGACACGGGCCTAGCTAAGCCCAGAACCAGAGGACATAGGCCTAGCTAAGCCTACAACCCAGAACCAGAGGACATAGGCCTAGCTAAGCCTACAACCCAGAACCAGAGGACATAGGCCTAGCTAAGCCTACAACCCAGAACCAGAGGACATAGGCCTAGCTAAGCCTACTACTCAGAACCAGAGGACATAGGCCTAGCTAAGCCTACTACTCAGAACCAGAGGACATAAGCCTAGCTAAGCCTACTACTCAACCAGAGGACATAGGCCTAGCTAAGCCTACTACTCAGAACCAGAGGACATAGTCGCTCTGGATAAGAGCGTCTGCTAAATGACTTAAATGTAAATGTATAGGCCTAGCTAAGCCTACTACTCAGAACCAGAGGACATAGGCCTAGCTAAGCCTACTACTCAGAACCAGAGGACATAGGCCTAGCTAAGCCTACAACCCAGAACCAGAGGACATAGGCCTAGCTAAGCCTACTACTCAACCAGAGGACATAGGCCTAGCTAAGCCTACTACTCAACCAGAGGACATAGGCCTAGCTAAGCCTACAACCCAGAACCAGAGGACATAGGCCTAGCTAAGCCTGCTACTCAACCAGAGGACATAAGCCTAGCTAAGCCTACTACTCAACCAGAGGACATAGGCCTAGCTAAGCCTACTACTCAACCAGAGGACATAGGCCTAGCTAAGCCTACTACTCAACCAGAGGACATAAGCCTAGCTAAGCCTACTACTCAACCAGAGGACATAAGCCTAGCTAAGCCTACTACTCAGAACCAGAAGACATAAGCCTAGCTAAGCCTACTGCTCAACCAGAGGACATAGGCCTAGCTAAGCCTACAACCCAGAACCAGAGGACATAGGCCTAGCTAAGCCTACTACTCAGAACCAGAGGACATAGGCCTAGCTAAGCCTACTACTCAGAACCAGAGGACATAAGCCTAGCTAAGCCTACTACTCAGAACCAGAGGACATAGGCCTAGCTAAGCCTACTACTCAGAACCAGAGGACATAAGCCTAGCTAAGCCTACTACTCAGAACCCGAGGACATAGGCCTAGCTAAGCCTACTACTCAACCAGAGGACATAGGTCTAGCTAAGCCTACAACCCAGAACCAGAGGACATAGGTCTAGCTAAGCCTACAACCCAGAACCAGAGGACATAAGCCTAGCTAAGCCTACTACTCAGAACCAGAGGACATAAGCCTAGCTAAGCCTACTACTCAACCAGAGGACATAAGCCTTGCTAAGCCTACTACTCAACCAGAGGACATAAGCCTAGCTAAGCCTACTACTCAACCAGAGGACATAAGCCTAGCTAAGCCTACTACTCAACCAGAGGACATAGGCCTAGCTAAGCCTACTACTCAACCAGAGGACATAAGCCTAGCTAAGCCTACTACTCAACCAGAAGACATAAGCCTAGCTAAGCCTACTACTCAGAACCAGAGGACATAGGCCTAGCTAAGCCTACTACTCAGAACCAGAAGACATAAGCCTAGCTAAGCCTACTACTCAACCAGAGGACATAGGCTTAGCTAAGCCTACTACTCAGAACCAGAGGACATAGGCCTAGCTAAGCCTACTACTCAGAACCAGAGGACATATTCCTAGCTAAGCCTACTACTCAACCAGAGGACATAAGCCTAGCTAATCCTACTACTCAGAACCAGAGGACATAGGTCTAGCTAAGCCTACAACCCAGAACCAGAGGACATAAGCCTAGCTAAGCCTACTACTCAGAACCAGAGGACATAAGCCTAGCTAAGCCTACTACTCAACCAGAGGACATAAGCCTTGCTAAGCCTACTACTCAGAACCAGAGGACATCGGCCTAGCTAAGCCTACTACTCAGAACCAGAGGACATAGGCCTAGCTAAGCCTACTACTCAGAACCAGAGGACATAGGCCTAGCTAAGCCTACTACTCAGAACCAGAGGACATAGGCCTAGCTAAGCCTACTACTCAACCAGAGGACATAGGCCTAGCTAAGCCTACAACCCAGAACCAGAGGACATAGGCCTAGCTAAGGCTACTACTCAACCAGAGGACATAGGCCTAGGTAAGCCTACAACCCAGAACCAGAGGTAATAGGCCTAATTAAGCCTACAACCCAGAACCAGAGGACATAGGCCTAGCTAAGCCTACTACTCAGAACCAGAGGACATAAGCCTAGCTAAGCCTACTACTCAACCAGAGGACATAGGCCTAGCTAAGCCTACAACCCAGAACCAGAGGACATAGGCCTAGCTAAGCCTACAACCCAGAACCAGAGGACATAGGCCTAGCTAAGCCTACAACCCAGAACCAGAGGACATAGGCCTAGCTAAGCCTACTACTCAGAACCAGAGGACATAGGCCTAGCTAAGCCTACTACTCAACCAGAGGACATAGGCCTAGCTAAGCCTACAACTCAGAACCAGAGGACATAGGCCTAGCTAAGCCTACTACTCAGAACCAGAGGACATAAGCCTAGCTAAGCCTACTACTCAACCAGAGGACATAGGCCTAGCTAAGCCTACTACTCAGAACCAGAGGACATAGGCCTAGCTAAGCCTACAACCCAGAACCAGAGGACATAGGCCTAGCTAAGCCTACTACTCAGAACCAGAGGACATAGGCCTAGCTAAGCCTACAACCCAGAACCAGAGGACATAGGCCTAGCTAAGCCTACTACTCAACCAGAGGACATAGGCCTAGCTAAGCCTACTACTCAACCAGAGGACATAAGCCTAGCTAAGCCTACTACTCAACCAGAGGACATAGGCCTAGCTAAGCCTACTACTCAACCAGAGGACATAGGCCTAGCTAAGCCTACTACTCAGAACCAGAGGACATAAGCCTAGCTAAGCCTACTACTCAGAACCAGAGGACATAGGCCTAGCTAAGCCTACTACTCAACCAGAGGACATAGGCCTAGCTAAGCCTACTACTCAGAACAAGAGGACATATGCCTAGCTAAGCCTACTACTCAACCAGAGGACATAGGCCTAGCTAAGCCTACTACTCAACCAGAGGACATAGGCCTAGCTAAGCCTACAACCCAGAACCAGAGGACATAGGCCTAGCTAAGCCTACTACTCAACCAGAGGACATAGGCCTAGGTAAGCCTACTACTCAACCAGAGGACATAGGCCTAGCTAAGCCTACTACTCAACCAGAGGACATAGGCCTAGCTAAGCCTACAACCCAGAACCAGAGGACATAGGCCTAGCTAAGCCTACAACCCAGAACCAGAGGACATAGGCCTAGCTAAGCCTACAACCCAGAACCAGAGGACATAGGCCTAGCTAAGCCTACAACCCAGAACCAGAGGACATAGGCCTAGCTAAGCCTACTACTCAGAACCAGAGGACATAGGCCTAGCTAAGCCTACTACTCAACCAGAGGACATAGGCCTAGCTAAGCCTACTACTCAGAACCAGAGGACATAGGCCTAGCTAAGCCTACTACTCAGAACCAGAGGACATAAGCCTAGCTAAGCCTACTACTCAACCAGAGGACATAGGCCTAGCTAAGCCTACTACTCAGAACCAGAGGACATAGGCCTAGCTAAGCCTACAACCCAGAACCAGAGGACATAGGCCTAGCTAAGCCTACTACTCAGAACCAGAGGACATAGGCCTAGCTAAGCCTACAACCCAGAACCAGAGGACATAGGCCTAGCTAAGCCTACTACTCAACCAGAGGACATAGGCCTAGCTAAGCCTACTACTCAACCAGAGGACATAAGCCTAGCTAAGCCTACTACTCAACCAGAGGACATAGGCCTAGCTAAGCCTACTACTCAACCAGAGGACATAGGCCTAGCTAAGCCTACTACTCAGAACCAGAGGACATAAGCCTAGCTAAGCCTACTACTCAGAACCAGAGGACATAGGCCTAGCTAAGCCTACTACTCAGAACCAGAGGACATAGGCCTAGCTAAGCCTACTACTCAACCAGAGGACATAGGCCTAGCTAAGCCTACTACTCAGAACCAGAGGACATATGCCTAGCTAAGCCTACTACTCAACCAGAGGACATAGGCCTAGCTAAGCCTACTACTCAGAACCAGAGGACATAGGCCTAGCTAAGCCTACTACTCAGAACCAGAGGACATAAGCATAGCTAAGCCTACTACTCAACCAGAGGACATAAGCCTAGCTAAGCCTACTACTCAACCAGAGGACATAGGCCTAGCTAAGCCTACTACTCAACCAGAGGACATAGGCCTAGCTAAGCCTACTACTCAACCAGAGGACATAGGCCTAGCTAAGCCTACTACTCAGAACCAGAGGACATAGGCCTAGCTAAGCCTACTACTCAGAACCAGAGGACATAGGCCTAGCTAAGCCTACAACCCAGAACCAGAGGACATAGGCCTAGCTAAGCCTACAACCCAGAACCAGAGGACATAGGCCTAGCTAAGCCTACTACTCAACCAGAGGACATAGGCCTAGCTAAGCCTACTACTCAACCAGAGGACATAGGCCTAGCTAAGCCTACAACCCAGAACCAGAGGACATAGGCCTAGCTAAGCCTACTACTCAACCAGAGGACATAGGCCTAGCTAAGCCTACAACCCAGAACCAGAGGACATAGGCCTAGCTAAGCCTACTACTCAACCAGAGGACATAAGCCTAGCTAAGCCTACTACTCAACCAGAGGACATAGGCCTAGCTAAGCCTACTACTCAGAACCAGAGGACATAGGCCTAGCTAAGCCTACAACCCAGAACCAGAGGACATAGGCCTAGCTAAGCCTACTACTCAGAACCAGAGGACATAGGCCTAGCTAAGCCTACAACCCAGAACCAGAGGACATAGGCCTAGCTAAGCCTACTACTCAACCAGAGGACATAGGCCTAGCTAAGCCTACTACTCAACCAGAGGACATAAGCCTAGCTAAGCCTACTACTCAACCAGAGGACATAGGCCTAGCTAAGCCTACTACTCAACCAGAGGACATAGGCCTAGCTAAGCCTACTACTCAGAACCAGAGGACATAAGCCTAGCTAAGCCTACTACTCAGAACCAGAGGACATAGGCCTAGCTAAGCCTACTACTCAACCAGAGGACATAGGCCTAGCTAAGCCTACTACTCAGAACAAGAGGACATATGCCTAGCTAAGCCTACTACTCAACCAGAGGACATAGGCCTAGCTAAGCCTACTACTCAACCAGAGGACATAGGCCTAGCTAAGCCTACAACCCAGAACCAGAGGACATAGGCCTAGCTAAGCCTACTACTCAACCAGAGGACATAGGCCTAGGTAAGCCTACTACTCAACCAGAGGACATAGGCCTAGCTAAGCCTACTACTCAACCAGAGGACATAGGCCTAGCTAAGCCTACAACCCAGAACCAGAGGACATAGGCCTAGCTAAGCCTACAACCCAGAACCAGAGGACATAGGCCTAGCTAAGCCTACAACCCAGAACCAGAGGACATAGGCCTAGCTAAGCCTACAACCCAGAACCAGAGGACATAGGCCTAGCTAAGCCTACTACTCAGAACCAGAGGACATAGGCCTAGCTAAGCCTACTACTCAACCAGAGGACATAGGCCTAGCTAAGCCTACTACTCAGAACCAGAGGACATAGGCCTAGCTAAGCCTACTACTCAGAACCAGAGGACATAAGCCTAGCTAAGCCTACTACTCAACCAGAGGACATAGGCCTAGCTAAGCCTACTACTCAGAACCAGAGGACATAGGCCTAGCTAAGCCTACAACCCAGAACCAGAGGACATAGGCCTAGCTAAGCCTACTACTCAGAACCAGAGGACATAGGCCTAGCTAAGCCTACAACCCAGAACCAGAGGACATAGGCCTAGCTAAGCCTACTACTCAACCAGAGGACATAGGCCTAGCTAAGCCTACTACTCAACCAGAGGACATAAGCCTAGCTAAGCCTACTACTCAACCAGAGGACATAGGCCTAGCTAAGCCTACTACTCAACCAGAGGACATAGGCCTAGCTAAGCCTACTACTCAGAACCAGAGGACATAAGCCTAGCTAAGCCTACTACTCAGAACCAGAGGACATAGGCCTAGCTAAGCCTACTACTCAGAACCAGAGGACATAGGCCTAGCTAAGCCTACTACTCAACCAGAGGACATAGGCCTAGCTAAGCCTACTACTCAGAACCAGAGGACATATGCCTAGCTAAGCCTACTACTCAACCAGAGGACATAGGCCTAGCTAAGCCTACTACTCAGAACCAGAGGACATAGGCCTAGCTAAGCCTACTACTCAGAACCAGAGGACATAAGCATAGCTAAGCCTACTACTCAACCAGAGGACATAAGCCTAGCTAAGCCTACTACTCAACCAGAGGACATAGGCCTAGCTAAGCCTACTACTCAACCAGAGGACATAGGCCTAGCTAAGCCTACTACTCAACCAGAGGACATAGGCCTAGCTAAGCCTACTACTCAGAACCAGAGGACATAGGCCTAGCTAAGCCTACTACTCAGAACCAGAGGACATAGGCCTAGCTAAGCCTACAACCCAGAACCAGAGGACATAGGCCTAGCTAAGCCTACAACCCAGAACCAGAGGACATAGGCCTAGCTAAGCCTACTACTCAACCAGAGGACATAGGCCTAGCTAAGCCTACTACTCAACCAGAGGACATAGGCCTAGCTAAGCCTACAACCCAGAACCAGAGGACATAGGCCTAGCTAAGCCTACTACTCAACCAGAGGACATAGGCCTAGCTAAGCCTACAACCCAGAACCAGAGGACATAGGCCTAGCTAAGCCTACTACTCAACCAGAGGACATAGGCCTAGCTAAGCCTACTACTCAACCAGAGGACATGGGCCTAGCTAAGCCTACAACCCAGAACCAGAGGACATAGGCCTAGCTAAGCCTACATCCCAGAACCAGAGGACATAGGCCTAGCTAAGCCTACAACCCAGAACCAGAGGACATAGGCCTAGCTAAGCCTACAACCCAGAACCAGAGGACATAGGCCTAGCTAAGCCTACAACCCAGAACCAGAGGACATAGGCCTAGCTAAGCCTACAACCCAGAACCAGAGGACATAGGCCTTGCTAAGCCTACTACTCAGAACCAGAGGACATAAGCCTAGCTAAGCCTACTACTCAACCAGAGGACATCGGCCTAGCTAAGCCTACAACCCAGAACCAGAGGACATAGGCCTTGCTAAGCCTACTACTCAGAACCAGAGGACATAAGCCTAGCTAAGCCTACTACTCAACCAGAGGACATAGGCCTAGCTAAGCCTACAACCCAGAACCAGAGGACATAGGCCTAGCTAAGCCTACAACCCAGAACCAGAGGACATAGGCCTAGCTAAGCCTACAACCCAGAACCAGAGGACATAGGCCTAGCTAAGCCTACAACCCAGAACCAGAGGACATAGGCCTAGCTAAGCCTACAACCCAGAACCAGAGGACATAGGCCTTGCTAAGCCTACTACTCAGAACCAGAGGACATAAGCCTAGCTAAGCCTACTACTCAACCAGAGGACATCGGCCTAGCTAAGCCTACAACCCAGAACCAGAGGACATAGGCCTTGCTAAGCCTACTACTCAGAACCAGAGGACATAAGCCTAGCTAAGCCTACTACTCAACCAGAGGACATAGGCCTAGCTAAGCCTACTACTCAACCAGAGGACATAGGCCTAGCTAAGCCTACTACTCAACCAGAGGACATAGGCCTTGCTAAGCCTACTACTCAGAACCAGAGGACATAGGCCTAGCTAAGCCTACTACTCAACCAGAGGACATAGGCCTTGCTAAGCCTACTACTCAGAACCAGAGGACATAGGCCTAGCTAAGCCTACTACTCAACCAGAGGACATAGGCCTAGCTAAGCCTACTACTCAACCAGAGGACATAGGCCTAGCTAAGCCTACTACTCAACCAGGGGACATAGGCCTAGCTAAGCCTACTACTCAACCAGAGGACATAGGCCTAGCTAAGCCTACTACTCAACCAGAGGACATAGGCCTTGCTAAGCCTACTACTCAGAACGAGAGGACATAGGCCTAGCTAAGCCTACTACTCAACCAGAGGACATAGGCCTTGCTAAGCCTACTACTCAGAACCAGAGGACATAGGCCTAGCTAAGCCTACTACTCAACCAGAGGACATAGGCCTAGCTAAGCCTACTACTCAACCAGAGGACATAGGCCTAGCTAAGCCTACTACTCAACCAGGGGACATAGGCCTAGCTAAGCCTACTACTCAGAACCAGGGGACATAAGCCTAGCTAAGCCTACTACTCAGAACCAGGGGACATAGGCCTAGCTAAGCCTACTACTCAACCAGGGGACATAGGCCTAGCTAAGCCTACTACTCAGAACCAGGGGACATAAGCCTAGCTAAGCCTACTACTCAACCAGAGGACATAGGCCTAGCTAAGCCTACTACTCAGAACCAGGGGACATAAGCCTAGCTAAGCCTACTACTCAACCAGGGGACATAGGCCTAGCTAAGCCTACTACTCAGAACCAGAGGACATAGGCCTAGCTAAGCCTACTACTCAACTGCTTGATGCGTTGCTTGTTGTCCCTTGTTTCCATTCAATACATGAGGTTGACATCACCTATCGCAGCAGACCAGAAAACACTGACGTTCTGGAGTAGAATAAAGGTTTGTGTGAAAGTAATGAATACAGTCGATTTAACACAGTTTGTATTTTCGTACTCTGAATCATAGACTGTAAAACATATGGTCTCTAAATATACCTTTGGTACAAGACAAATATGTGCTGATCAACTTCAAAGGAAACACTTATAATTCTAGTGACTGTGTTTTTCTAGTATAATGCATTTGTTTAGCTGGATTTATCATGTGTCAATTGTGCTGTTATGTGTTTACTATCTAATCCAAAATGCAACAAGTTTCCTCTGGGAAAATTAAAGCTATTCTTTTCTATTCTCTTCTGTTCTCTTCTGTTCTATTCTGTTCTCTTCTGTTCTATTCTGTTCACTTCTATTCTGTTCTCTTCTGTTCTAATATATTCTCTTCTATTCTGTTCTGTTCCATTCTCTTATCTTCTCTTCTGTTCTCTTCTGTTCTATTCTCTTCTGTTCTATTCTCTTCTGTTCTATTCTCTTATGTTCTGTTCTATTCTCTTCTGTTCTATTATCTTCTATTCTGTTCTATTCTGTTATCTTCTGTTCTGTTCTTTTCTGTTCTATTCTGTTCTCCTGTTCTATTATCTTCTATTCTGTTCTATTCTGTTCTCTTCTGTTCTCTTCTATTCTCTTCTGTTCTGTTCTATTCTGTTCTCTTCTCTTATGTTCTCTTATGTTCTCTTCTGTTCTATTCTCTTCTGTTCTATTATGTTATCTTCTGTTCTGTTCTTTTCTGTTCTATTCTGTTCTCTTCTGTTCTATTATCTTCTGTTCTATTATCTTCTATTCTGTTATATTCTGTTCTCTTCTGTTCCCTTCTATTCTGTTCTCTTCTGTTCTATTATCTTCTGTTCTATTATCTTATATTCTGTTCTCTTCTATTCTCTTCTGTTCTGTTCTCTTCTCTTATGTTCTCTTATGTTCTCTTCTGTTCTATTCTCTTCTGTTCTCTTCTATTCTCTTCTGTTTTGTTATATTCTGTTCTCTTCTGTTCCCTTCTATTCTGTTCTCTTCAGTTCTCTTCTGTTCTATTCTCTTCTGTTCTATTATCTTCTATTCTGTTCTATTCTGTTCTCTTCTGTTCTATTCTGTGCTAATATATTCTCTTCTATTCTATTCTGTTTCATTCTCTTATCTTCTATTCTGTTCTGTTCTATTCTCTTCTGTTGTATTCTGTTTTGTTCCCTTCTATTCTGTTCTCTTCTCTTTTGTTCTATTCTGTTCTGTTCTAATCTGTTCGGTTCTATTCTCTTCTGTTCTCATCTGTTCTGTTCTCTTCTATTCTGTTCTCTTCTGTTCATTTCTCTTCTATTCTATTCTGTTATTTTCTGTTCTCTTCTGTTTTATTATCTTCTATTCTATTCTGTTCTCTTCTGTTAATTTCTCTTCTATTCTATTCTGTTATTTTCTGTTCTCTTCTGTTTTATTATCTTCTATTCTATTCTGTTCTCTTCTGTTCATTTCTCTTCTATTATATTCTATTATCTTCTATTCTGTTTTGTTCTCTTCTATTATCTTCTGTTCTCTTCTATTCTCTTCTGTTCTATTATCTTCTGTAATGTTCTCTATTGTTATATTCTGTCATCTTCTGTTATATTCTATTCTCTTCATTTCTATGCTCTTCTGTTCTGTTCTCTTCTATTATCTTCTGTTCTCTTCTATTCTGTTCTATTCTTTTCTGTTCTCTTCTGTTCTGTTCTCTTCTTTTCTGTTCTCTTCTATTCTCAAATATTCTGTTCTCTTCTGTTCTGTTCTCTTCTAATCTCTTCTATTATCTTCTGTTCTCATCTGTTCTGTTGTCTTCTGTTCTGTTTTATTCTGTTCTATTCTCTTCTATTCTGTTCATTTCTCTTCTCTTCTATTATCTTCTATTCTCTTCTCTTCTGTTCTAGTCTCTTCTGTTCTGTTCTGTTCTCTTCTGTTCTATCTTCTGTTCTCTTCTCTTCTGTTCTGTTCTGTTCTGTTCTCTTCTGTTCTATCTTCTGTTCTCTTCTATTCTGTTCTGTTCTATTCTCTTCTGTTCTATTATCTTCTGTTCTCTTCTATTCTGTTCTATTATTTTCTGTTCTGTTGTCTTCTGTTCTGTTTTATTCTGTTATGTTCTCTTCTGTTCTGTTCTGTTCTTTTCTCTTCTATTCTGGTATATTCTGTTCAATTCTCTTCTAATCTCTTCTGTCTATTCTGTTCTTTTCTCTTCTTTTCTGTTTTGTTCTCTTCTATTCTCTTCTGTTCTATTATCTTCTGTAATGTTCTCTATTGTTATATTCTGTCGTCTTCTGTTATATTCTATTCTCTTCATTTCATTTCTCTTCTCTTCTGTTCTCTTCTGTTCTCTTCATTTCTATTCTCTTCTCTTCTGTTCTGTTCTCTTCTGTTCTATCTTCTGTTCTCTTCTCTTCTGTTCTCTTCTTTTCTGTTCTCTTCTATTATCTTCTGTTCTCTTCTATTCTGTTCTATTATTTTCTGTTCTGTTGTCTTCTGTTCTGTTTTATTCTGTTATGTTCTGTTCTCTTCTTTTCTCTTATATTCTGTTATATTCTGTTCAATTCTCTTCTAATCTCTTCTGTCTATTCTGTTATTTTCTCTTCTGTTCTCTTCTGTTCTCTTCTATTCTGTTCTCTTCTATTCTGTTCTCTTCCTTTCTGTTCCGTTCTCTTCTTATCTTTTCTATTATGTAATATTCTCTTCTGTTCTCTTCTCTTCTCTTCTCTTCTGTTCTGTTCTCTTCTGTTCTCTTCTGTTCTCTTCTCTTCTGTTCTGTTCTCTTCTGTTCTCTTCTGTTCTCTTCTCTTCTGTTCTGTTCTCTTCTGTTCTCTTCTGTTCTGTTCTATTCTGTTCTCTTCTGTTCTCTTCTCTTCTGTTCTGTTCTATTCTGTTCTCTTCTGTTATCTTCTATTCTCTTCTATTCTGTTCTTTTCTATTCTCTTCTGTTCTATTCTAAAGGCTTAAGTTTGATGCTTTGTGTTTACTGTATTTATATAATATATATTGTAGTTCTATGTTGACTTTGTGTTTACTGTATTTATATAATATATATTGTAAGCTTATGTTCACTTTGCGGAAATTCCTCTGTATACTGTCCATATTTTTGTCTATTGCTGATAGCACCATTTCACAGAGTCAATTCTGGGCATGGGTAAATGTACTTGGTGAATAAAAGTGATGATGATGAAGTGGAGAAGCTAATACTCTGGTCCTGGATCACTGTGTGCCATTATCTCATTACGATGACCTCATGTGAAACATAACTCCTCTTGTTGTTTTGTCCCCTGGTTACCGACCCCACATCCCTCTAGGACAGAGAGAGGGACAGAGGGATACTTCTATGACTAAATAGATTACTTTTAATCTGAAGGGAAGACTGTTTGTTAATTGTAAGGAGAACATCAACGGTATGAACTGAAGTGTGATCAAAATATAAATTATTGAATGTCATTAAGAGATTGAATATATTTGACATGTTCTCTGTTCTCAGCATTATACTGTGATGTAAAGTCCTATATTTCTTTCTCTATTGTAGCAGATAGCAGGTAGCAGATAGCAGGTAATAGGTAGCAGGTAATAGGTAGAAGGTAGCAGACAGTAGATAGCAGGTCAAATGTAGCAGGTAATAGGTAGCAGGTAATAGGTAGCAGGTAGGAGGTAATAGGTAGCAGGTATTAGGTAGCAGATAGCAGATAATAGGTAGCAGATAGCAGGTAATAGGTAGCAGGTAGGAGGTAATAGGTAGCAGGTAGCAAGTAATAGGTTGCAGATGGCAGGTAGCAGGTAGCGATGAGCAGGTAATAGGTTGCAGGTAGGAGGTAATAGGTAGCAGGTAATAGGTTGCAGATGGCAGGTAGCAGGTAATAGGTAGCAGATAGCAAGTAATAGGTAGCAGATTGCAGGTAGAGGTTAGCAGGTAATAGGTTGCAGGTAGGAGGTAATAGGTTGCAGATGGCAGGTAGCTGGTAATAGGTTGCAGATGGCAGGTAGCAGATGGCAGGTAGCAGGTAATAAGTAGCAGATAGCAGGTAGCGGTTAGCACGTAATAGGTAGCAGGTAGCGGTTAGCAGGTAATAGGTAGCAGGTAGCAGGTAATAAGTAGCAGATAGCAGGTAGCGGTTAGCACGTAATAGGTAGCAGGTAATAGGTAGCAGGTAGCAGGTAATAAGTAGCAGATAGCAGGTAGCGGTTAGCACGTAATAGGTAGCAGGTAGCAGATGTCTTGTGTTTACAAAAGATAATTAGATTCCTTCTGTTAGGCCCAACAACAGATTCTAGTCCATCTAATGAATAAGCTAAAGTTGTCATTGATATTGCACTCTATTGCGCAATAAAACATTTCACTTCACAGTATAATAAATAATACCCCAAATGGAATTCATTGATGTTCAAAGAGCAAGTTGCAATTTCAGTGTTTTAGAAGAGCGTGTCTTTATTTAGTATTGTCTTGAAAGAAACCACTCTCATTCATAACTGCAACTAAACTTCTACAAATGAGAGATCGTGAACCACAATCGTATACCGCCGGACAAAATGAAGTCATGTTTTTATGAAGCATCGGTATGACATGGTTATCTGTAGATATACAGTATATTATACATCTAGAAGTGTAGGATGTAATTAGGTTTAACCCCTTGTGGTTACTCAACATTTACCATCATGACTCCTCAATCAGGGTCCGCTGTGATCTTCCAGAGATGATTTGGTTGGAGCAAACTGACATCATTAGGAGTGGAAATGACATCATTAGGAGTGGAAATGACATCATTAGGAGTGGAAATGACATCATTAAGAGTGGAAATGACATCATTAACAGTGGAAATGACATCATTAGGAGTGGAAATGACATCATTAAGAGTGGAAATGACATCATTAGGAGTGGAAATGACATCATTAAGAGTGGAAATGACATCATTAGGAGTGGAAATGACATCATTAGGAGTGGAAATGACATCATTAAGAGTGGAACTGACATCATTAGGAGTGGAAATGACATCATTAAGAGTGGAACTGACATCATTAGGAGTGGAACTGACATCATTAGGAGTGGAAATGACATCATTAAGAGTGGATCTGACATCATTAAGAGTGGATCTGACATCATTAAGAGTGGAACTGACATCATTAGGAGTGGAACTGACATCATTAGGAGTGGAAATGACATCATTAAGAGTGGAAATGACATCATTAAGAGTGGAAATTACATCATTAGGAGTGGAAATGACATCATTAAGAGTGGAAATGACATCATTAGGAGTGGAAATGACATCATTAAGAGTGGAAATGACATCATTAGGAGTGGAAATGACATCATTAAGAGTGGATCTGACATCATTAAGAGTGGATCTGACATCATTAAGAGTGGAACTGACATCATTAGAAGTGGAAATGACATCATTAGGAGTGGAACTGACATCATTAGGAGTGGAAATGACATCATTAAGAGTGGATCTGACATCATTAAGAGTGGATCTGACATCATTAAGAGTGGAACTGACATCATTAGGAGTGGAAATGACATCATTAAGAGTGGAAATGACATCATTAGGAGTGGAAATGACATCATTAGGAGTGGAAATGACATCATTAAGAGTGGATCTGACATCATTAAGAGTGGATCTGACATCATTAAGAGTGAAACTGACATCATTAGGAGTGGAAATGACATCATTAGGAGTGGATCTGACATCATTAAGACTAGAACTGACATCATTAACAGTGGATCTGACATCATTAAGACTGGAACTGACATCATTAACAGTTGAACTGACATCATTAACAGTGGATCTGACATCATTAACAGTTGAACTGACATCATTAACAGTGGATCTGACATCATTAACAGTTGAAATGACATCATTAACAGTGGATCTGACATCATTAACAGTGGAACTGGCATCATTAACGGTGGATCTGACATCATTAACAGCAGAAATTATATCATTAACTCACATCATGGCACTTTAGAATTAGAATGGGCAAATCTCAATGGCATTTTCTTGATTCCTCGCATCCTCTCTCCTCACCTCCTCCTCCAACCCCATTTGATGAACATTTTAGAGAGGAGGGACCTCTGATCTTCTCATCCAATGGGTTTTTGAGATGGAGGCGAGAAGAGAGGACGCTATGAATCAAGGAAATGCAATTGGGATTCTCCAGAGGAGTCCAAATTTTATTAAAGGACTACCCCAGAGGAAGTTACTGCCACTATTTCAACATCATTTCCTGTCCTAGAGAGGAAATGCACATTTAGGTAGCACCTCCGAAGAATGACAAAGGCTTCTTATGCATATTCACAAATTTGGGTTTAGGAATTTCCCCATGGAGTTGATTATCATCAATTTATAGGGCACTGACAGTTGTCAGTGTAGCTAGCTATCATGCTAACCTAATATAGCTAGCTATCATGCTAACCTAATATAGCTACCTATCATGCTAACCTAATATTGCTACCTATCATGCTAACCTAATATAGCTAGCTAATGTTATCTGTTCATTTGCTCCATGGCTCGGTCAGCTAAGTGGACACAAGGCTCAGTCAGCTAAGTGGACACAAGGCTCAGTCAGCTAAGTAGACACAAGGCTCAGTCAGCTAAGTAGACACAAGGCTCAGTCAGCTAAGTAGACACAAGGCTCAGTCAGCTAAGTAGACACAAGGCTCAGTCAGCTAAGTGGACACAAGGCTCAGTCAGCTAAGTGGACACAAGGCTCAGTCAGCTAAGTAGACACAAGGCTCAGTCAGCTAAGTAGACACAAGGCTCAGTCAGCTAAGTGGACACAAGGCTCAGTCAGCTAAGCAGACACAAGGCTGTTGATCTCATCTCAATCACAAGCAGGAATAACTTTGTAGTTGTTTTCTGATTAATAAACACATCCATGCTGGTAGGTGGTCAAATTCAAATGAAACCCAGCTCTGAAACCAAATGTAGGCTGAAAATAATTTGAATGTCTTTAAAACGTCAACAAGAAATAGGAGCTGATCGTGGACTACAGGAAACAGAGGGGCCTCTAAATCCACATCGATGGGGATTGTAGTGGAGCCGGGTCGAGAGCATACTCACACATTCTTACATTGACACTCACACACACACTCTCACAAACACACTCTCACACACACACTTTCACACTCACCACATATGCTACTGCTACTGTCTATTATCTATCCTGTTGCCTGGTCACCTTACCCCTACCTACAGTATACTGCTGCTACTGTCTATTATCTATCCTGTTGCCTGGTCACCTTACCCCTACCTACAGTATACTGCTGCTACTGTCTATTATCTATCCTTTACCCCTACCTACAGTATACTGCTGCTACTGTCTATTATCTATCCTTTACCCCTACCTACAGTATACTGCTGTTACTGTCTATCTATTATCTATCCTTTACCCCTACCTACAGTATACTGCTGCTACTGTCTATTATCTATCCTGTTGCCTAGTCACTTTACCCCTACCTACAGTATACTGCTGCTACTGTCTATTATCTATCCTGTTGCCTGGTCACCTTACCCCTACCTACAGTATACTGCTGCTACTGTCTATTATCTATCCTGTTGCCTAGTCACCTTACCCCTACCTACAGTATACTGCTGCTACTGTCTATTATCTATCCTTTACCCCTACCTACAGTATACTGCTGCTACTGTCTATTATCTATCCTTTACCCCTACCTACAGTATACTGCTGTTACTGTCTATCTATTATCTATCCTTTACCCCTACCTACAGTATACTGCTGTTACTGTCTATTATCTATCCTTTACCCCTACCTACAGTATACTGCTGTTACTGTCTATTATCTATCCTGTTGCCTGGTCACCTTACCCCTACCTACAGTATACTGCTGCTACTGTCTATTATCTATCCTTTACCCCTACCTACAGTATACTGCTGCTACCGTCTATTATCTATCCTGTTGCCTGGTCACTTTACCCCTACCTACAGTATACTGCTGCTACTGTCTATTATCTATCCTTTACCCCTACCTACAGTATACTGCTGCTACCGTCTATTATCTATCCTGTTGCCTGGTCACCTTACCCCTACCTACAGTATACTGCTGCTACTGTCTATTATCTATCCTTTACCCCTACCTACAGTATACTGCTGCTACCGTCTATTATCTATCCTGTTGCCTAGTCACCTTACCCCTACCTACAGTATACTGCTGCTACTGTCTATTATCTATCCTGTTGCCTGGTCACCTTACCCCTACCTACAGTATACTACTGCTACTGTCTATTATCTATCCTGTTGCCTGGTCACCTTACCCCTACCTACAGTATACTGCTGCTACTGTCTATTATCTATCCTTTACCCATACCTACAGTATACTGCTGCTACTGTCTATTATCTATCCTTTACCCCTACCTACAGTATACTGCTGTTACTGTCTATCTATTATCTATCCTTTACCCCTACCTACAGTATACTGCTGTTACTGTCTATTATCTATCCTTTACCCCTACCTACAGTATACTGCTGTTACTGTCTATTATCTATCCTGTTGCCTGGTCACCTTACCCCTACCTACAGTATACTGCTGCTACTGTCTATTATCTATCCTTTACCCCTACCTACAGTATACTGCTGCTACCGTCTATTATCTATCCTGTTGCCTAGTCACCTTACCCCTACCTACAGTATACTGCTGCTACTGTCTATTATCTATCCTTTACCCCTACCTACAGTATACTGCTGCTACTGTCTATTATCTATCCTGTTGCCTGGTCACCTTACCCCTACCTACAGTATACTACTGCTACTGTCTATTATATATCCTTTACCCCTACCTACAGTATACTGCTGCTACTGTCTATTATCTATCCTGTTGCCTAGTCACCTTACCCCTACCTACAGTATACTGCTGCTACTGTCTATTATCTATCCTGTTGCCTGGTCACCTTACCCCTACCTACAGTATACTGCTGCTACTGTCTATTAGCTATCCTTTACCCCTACCTACAGTATACTGCTGTTACTATCTATTATCTATCCTTTACCCCTACCTACAGTATACTGCTGTTACTGTCTATCTATTATCTATCCTTTACCCCTACCTACAGTATACTGCTGTTACTGTCTATTATCTATCCTTTACCCCTACCTACAGTATACTGCTGTTACTGTCTATTATCTATCCTTTACCCCTACCTACAGTATACTGCTGTTACTGTCTATTATCTATCCTTTACCCCTACCTACAGTATACTGCTGTTACTGTCTATTGTCTATCCTTTACCCCTACCTACAGTATACTGCTGCTACTGTCTATTATCTATCCTTTACCCCTACCTACAGTATACTGCTGCTACTGTCTATTATCTATCCTGTTGCCTAGTCACTTTACCCCTACCTACAGTATACTGCTGCTACTGTCTATTATCTATCCTTTACCCCTACCTACAGTATACTGCTGCTACTGTCTATTATCTATCCTTTACCCCTACCTATATGTACATAGCTACCTCAACTACCTCGTACCCCTGCACGTCAACTCAGTACTCAATGTACATTGGAATGTTATTTTTACATTTGTTATTTGTTATTCACTGTGTCTTTATTTCTCCTGTATTTATTTCAATATATAGTATATAAACTACAAGAAAAGAAACGTCCTCTCACTGTCAACTGTGTTTATTTTCAGCAAACTTAACGTGTAAATATTTATATGAACATAACAAGATTTTACAAATGAGACATAAACTGAACAAGTTCTACAGACATGTGACTAACAGAAATGTAATAATGTGTCCCTGAACAAAGGGGGGGGGGGGGTCCAAATCAAAAGTAACAGTCAGTATCTGGTGTGGCCACCAGCTGCATTAAGTACTGCAGTGCATCTCCTCCTCATGGACTGCACCAGATTTGCCAGTTCTTGCTGTGAGATGTTACCCCACTCTTCCACCAAGGCAACTGGAAGTTCCTGGACATTTCTGGGGGGAATGGCCCTAGCCCTCACCCTCCAATCTAAGATCCCAGACATTTCTGGGGGGAATGGCCCTAGCCCTCATCCTCCGATCCAACAGGTCCCAGACGCGCTTAATGGGATTGAGATCCGGGCTCTTCACTGGCCATGGCAGAACTCTGACATTCCTGTCTTGCAGGAAATCACGCACAGAACGGACAGTATGGCTGGTGGCATTGTCATGCTGGAGGATCATGTCAGGATGAGCCTGCAGGAAGGGTACCACCAGGGAGGAGGATGTCTTCCCTGTAACGCACAGAGTTGAGATTGCCTGCAATGACAACAAGCTCAGTCCGATGATGCTGTGACACACCGCCCCAGACCATGACGGACCCTCCACCTCCAAATCGATTCAGCTCCAGAGTACAGGCCTCGGTGTAACGCTCATTCCTTCGACGACAAACGCGAATCTGGCCATCACACCTGGTGAGACAAAACCACGACTCGTCAGTGAAGAGCACTCTTTGCCAGTCCTGTCTGGTCCAGCGATGGTGGGTTTACATAGACAACGTTGTTGCCGGTGATGTCTGGCGAGGACCTGCCTTACAACAGGCCTGCAACCCCTCAGTCCAGCCTCTCTCAGCCTATTGAGGACCTGCCTTACAACAGGCCTACAAGCCCTCAGTCCAGCCTCTCTCATCCTATTGCGGACAGTCTGAGCACTGATGGAGGGACTGTGCGTTCCTGGTGTAACTCGGGCAGTTGTTGTTGCCATCCTGTACCTGTCCCGCAGGTGCGATGTTCGGATGTACCGATGTGCGGACAATCAGCTGTCCCACCTGTCTCCCTGTAGCGCTGTCTTAGGCGTCTCACCGTCATTGCAATGTATTGACCTGGCCACATCTGCAGACCTCATGCCTCCTTCCAGCATGCCCAAGGCGCATTCACGAAGATGAGCAGGGACTCTGGGCATCTTTCTTTTGGTGTTTTTCAGAGTCAGTAGAAAGGCCTCTTTAGTGTCCTAAGTTTTCATAACTGTGACCTTAATTGCCTACCGTCTGTAAGCTGTTAGTGTCTTAACGACCGTTCCACAGGTGTATGTTCATTCATTGTTTATGGTTCATTGAAGAAGCATGGGAAACAGTGTTTAAACTCTTTACAATGAAGAATGTAAAGTTATTTGGATTTTTACGAATTATCTTTGGAAGACATGGGCCTGAAAAATAAGACGTTTCTTCTTTTGCTGAGTTATATATATATATATACAGTACCAGTCAAAAGTTTAGACACTAGACACCTACTCATCCATTGGGTTTTTCTTAATTTTTTACAATGTTCTACATGGTAGAATAATAGTGAAGACATCAAAACTATGAAAAACACCTCAACTTTTTGGGATACTACATGATTCCATGTGTTATTTCATAGTTTTTATGTGGTCACTATTATTCTACAATGTAGAAAATAGTAAAACATAAAGAAAAACATTTGAATGAGTAGGTATGTCCAAACTTTTGACTGGTAATGTATATTTTTATCTTTCCCTCTGCATTGTTGGAAAAGTACCCACAAGACACACTTTGTTTTCCATGAAAGAGACTGGATCCTGCAGGGAGTTGTTGGTAGGTTTGGTCGTTGGGTTGGAGTTTCGCCTCTAAATAAAGGTTTTACCTCCCTCTTCTGTTGAAAAGAAGGCACTTCTGGTCCAGAAGCTGGAAAAAAAGAGGATCTTGTCATATATTTTTGTAACATAGCCATATATTTTTGTAAAATAGCCATATATTCTGATAACATAGCCATATATTCTGGTAACATAGCCATATCTTTTGTAACATAGTCATATATTCTGGTAACAAAGCCATATATTCTGGTAACATAGCCATATATTCTGGTAACATAGCCATATATTCTGGTAACATAGCCATATATTCTGGTAACATAGCCATATATTCTGGTAACATAGCCATATATTCTGGTAACATAGCCATATATTCTGGTAACATAGCCATATATTTTGTAACATAGCCATATATTCTGGTAATACTGCCATATATTTTGTAACATAGCCATATATTCTGGTAACATAGCCATATATTCTGGTACCATAGCCATATATTTTGTAACATAGCCATATATTTTTGGTAACATAGCCATATATTTTTGTAACATAGCCATATATTCTGGTAACATAGCCATATATTCTGGTAACATAGCCATATATTCTGGTAACATAGCCATATATTCTGGTAACATAGCCATATATTTTGTAACATAGCCATATATTCTGGTAACATAGCCATATATTCTGGTAACATAGCCATATATTTTGTAACATAGCCATATATTCTGGTAACATAGCCATATATTCTGGTAACATAGCCATATATATTCTGGTAACATAGCCATATATTCTGGTAACATAGCCATATATTCTGGTAACATAGCCATATATTTTTGTAATATAGCCATATATTCTGGTAACATAGCCATATGCTTTGTAACATAGCCATATATTTTTGTAACATAGCCATATATTCTGGTAACATAGCCATATATTCTGGTAACATAGCCATATATTCTGGTAACATAGCCATATATTCTGGTAACATAGCCATATATTCTGGTAACATAGCCATATATTTTGTAACATAGCCATATATTCTGGTAACATAGCCATATATTCTGGTAACATAGCCATATATTCTGGTAACATAGCCATATATTCTGGTAACATAGCCATATATTCTGGTAACATAGCCTACATTCATTTGATATTACCAATGTTATGACCCTTATGCAGCATTTACATAGCTGATCAAGTCTCAAGTTTTTGCTCAACTGAGTTAGAATACCTCATAATAAACTGTAGACCATACTATTTCCCAGGAGAGCTTTCATCTGGTACTAAGACGTCACGCAACCAGCTCTATAAAGGCCATAAGCAAACAAGAAAATGCTCATCCAGAAGCGGCACTCCTAGTGGCCGGTGACATCAATGCAAGTCAACTGACATCCGTTTTACCTAATTTCTACCAGCATGTCACCTGTGTAACCAGAGGCAGAAAAACTCTATATCACATTTACTCCACACACAGAAACACATACAAGGCTCTTCCTCGCCATCCAATTGGTAAATCTGACCAGAATTCTATCCTTCTGATCCCTGCTTACAAGCAAAAACTCAAAACAGGAAGTACCAGTACATGTTAAGCTTCAGGACTGCTTCACTAGCACAGACAGGAATATGCTCCGGCTTCATTAATAAGTGCATCGACGACGTTGTCCCCACAGTGACCGTACGTACATATCCTAACCAGAAGTCATGGATTACAGGCAACATCCAGACTGAACTAAAGGCTAGAGCTGCCGCTTTCAAGGAAAGGGATACTAATTTGGACGTTTATAAGAAATCTCACTACAACCTCAGACAAACCATCAAAGAAGTAAAGCATTAAAACAGAACTAAGATCAAATCCTACTACGCAAGCTGACGCTCATCAGATGTGACAGGGCTTTTAAGCAAACTATCACGGATTACAAAGGCAAACCCAGCTGCGAGCTCCCAGTAACGTGAGCCTACCAGACGAGCTAAATGCCTTCTATCCTCGGTTCAAGGCAAGCAATACTGAACCATGCATGAGAGCACCAGCAGCACCTCCCTCACTAGCTTTAAGCACCAGCTCACTGCACCTGTACATAGCTCATCTGTAAATAGTCCATCCAATCTTACTCATCCCCATACTGTATTTATTTATTTATCTTGCTCCTTTGCCTCCAATATCTCAACTTGCACATTCATCTTCTGCACATCCTACCATTCCAGTGTTTAATTGCTATATTGTAATACTCTGCCACCATGGCCTATTTATTGCCTTACCTCTCTTATCCTACCTCATTTGCACATGCTGTATATATACTTTTTCTACTGTATTATTGATTGTATGTTTATTTATTCCATGTGTAACTCTGTGTTGTTGTTTGTGTCGAAGTGCTTTGCTTTATCTTGGTCAGGTCGCAGTTGCAAATGAGAACTTGTTCTCAACTGGCCTACCTGGTTAAATAAAGGTGTTCTCAACTGGCCTACCTGGTTAAATAAAGGTGTTCTCAACTGGCCTACCTGGTTAAGTAAAGGTGTTCTCAACTGGCCTACCTGGTTAAGTAAAGGTGTTCTCAACTGGCCTACCAGGTTAAATAAAGGTGTTCTCAACTGGCCTACCTGGTTAAGTAAAGGTGTTCTCAACTGGCCTACCAGGTTAAATAAAGGTGTTCTCAACTGGCCTACCTGGTTAAGTAAAGGTGTTCTCAACTGGCCTACCTGGTTAAATAAAGGTGTTCTCAACTGGCCTACCTGGTTAAGTAAAGGTGTTCTCAACTGGCCTACCTGGTTAAGTAAAGGTGTTCTCAACTGGCCTACCAGGTTAAATAAAGGTGTTCTCAACTGGCCTACCTGGTTAAGTAAAGGTGTTCTCAACTGGCCTACCAGGTTAAATAAAGGTGTTCTCAACTGGCCTACCTGGTTAAGTAAAGGTGTTCTCAACTGGCCTACCTGGTTAAATAAAGGTGTTCTCAACTGGCCTACCTGGTTAAATAAAGGTGTTCTCAACTGGCCTACCTGGTTAAATAAAGGTGTTCTCAACTGGCCTACCTGGTTAAATAAAGGTGAAATACATTTTCTTTTTAAATAATTTTTTTTACCAGCTGTTCCGGACGACTGTGATCTGATATGAGTAAGACCCTGAAACAGGTTGACAAAGACCCTGAAACAGGTTGACAAAGACCCTGAAACAGGTTGACAAAGACCCTGAAACAGGTTGACATTCACAAGACCGCGGGCCAGACGGATGACCAGGACTCAGAGCAGCGGCTGACAAGCTGGCGGACGTATTTTCAACCTCGCCATGACCCACTCTTTAATACCTACATGTTTCAAGCAAACTACCATAGTCCTTGTGCCCAAGAACGCCAAGGTAACCTGTCTAAATGACTATCGTAGCCATGAAATGCTTTGAAAGACTGGTCGTGGCTCACATCAACACCATCATCCCAGAAACCCTAGACCCACTCCAATTCACATTCTGCCCAAACAGATCCACAGATATCGCAATCTCTATTGCACTCAACACTGCCCTTTCCCACCTGGACAAAAGGAACACCTGTGTGAGAATGCTGTTCATTGACTAGCTCAGCGTTCAACAACACAGTGCTCTCCAAGCTCATCACCCTAGGACTTAACACCTCCCTCTGCAAATGGATCCTGGGCATCCTGATGGGCCGCACCCAGGTGGTGAGGGTAGGCAACAACACATCCGCCATGCTGACCCTCAACACGGGGTTCCCTCAGGGATGCGTGCTTAGTCCCCTCCTGTACTCCATATTCACCCACAACTGCGTGGCCACGCACGCCTCCAACACCATCATTAAGTTTACTGACAACACAACGGTGGTAGTCCTGATCACCAACGATGATTAGACCGCCTAAAGAGAGGAGGTCAGTGACCTGGCAGTGTGGTGAGAGGACAACAACCTCTAACCTCAACGAGGAGCCGATCGTGGACTACAGGAAATGGAGAGCCGAGCACGCCCCCATCCACATCGACGGGGCTGCAGTGAAGCGGGTAGTGTACTTCCAAGTTCCTGTGTGTCCACATCACTAAGTCTGGAACCAACAGGACCCTGAACTGATTCTACCCCCAAGCCATAAGACTACAAAATAGCTAACCAAATAGCTAACTGGACTATCTGCATTGTTATCGTTACTCATTGTGTATTTATTCCACATGTTATCATTTTTTTCTATAGTTTCCTCTCTGCCTTGTTGGGAAGGGCTCATAACGGTCGTAAGTTTCACTTCTACAACATTTTATTTGACGTAACACTACATATGTATTATTTACTGGATTCTTGATATAGCTCACGATAATATATCTACTGCTGGACATAGAAGTCCTAATGAAATGCATACTGTTACACCATGGTTGGTTAATTGGACATTTCTTGATTTCTTCATGTTATTTCAGTTTTTATTTATTTATTTATATTATTTGTGTACCTGTGTGATATTTAAATGCATTATTAGTAACTAGTAACATAAGCATTTCGCTGCACCTGCTATAACATCTGCTAAACTGTGTACGCGACTAATACACTTTTATCTGATGTGATTTTGATTCATGACGGCAGAACGAAAAAGGATGTAATTGTTTTCAAGGACTAAAAGTTGGCGCCAAATTTTTTAATTTGATCATGACCAAACCGGTTTTTGTTCTTCTTCTATGGTATAATGGTGGTCCGCAAACAAACGCCACCACCTACTGGATGGGGTGAAAACGGATAAATAATAGGGGAAAAACACGTTCCAAAAGTAAAATAAAATAAATAAATGACTCCTTCAGTCTGAGTCTATTCAGATCCATACAGAGGCTCGGGTGTCTGAGAGGAGGGAACCACTTCGTTCCCTGCAACGTTTTTGCCATGAAGATCCAAAAATATTTTCTCCATCTTCACAATGTCTAGTTTCTTCCATTTTTGATTCGTTTGTCCAGTGCAATTTATCACTTGCACCATAAAAAAGCCAGACTACGGTTTGCAACTGCACATGGGGACAAAGATTGTACTTTTTTGGAGAAATGTTCTCTGGTCTGATGTAACAAAAATAGAACTGTTTGGTCATAATGGCCATCGTTATGTTTGGAGGAAAAAGGGGGAGGCTTGCAAGCCGAAGAACACCATCCCAACCGTGAAGCACGGGGGTGGCAGCATCATGTTGTGGGGGTGCTTTGCTGCAGGAAGGACTGGTGCACTTCACAAAATAGATGTCATCATGAGGAGGTAAAATGATGTGGATATATTGAAGCAACATCTCAAGACATCAGTCAGGAAGTTAAAGCTTGGTCGCAAATGGGTCTTCCAAATGGACAATAACCCCAAGCATACTTCCAGAGGTGTCGCAAAATGGCTTAAGGACAACAAAGTCAAGGTATTGGAGTAGCAATCACAAAGCCCTGACCTCAATCCTATAGAACATTTGTGGGCAGAACTGAAAAAGCATGTGCGAGCAAGGAGGCCTACAAACCTGACTCAGTTACACCAGCTCTGTCAGGAGGAATGGGACAAAATTCACCCAACTTATTATGGGAAGCTTGTGGAAGGCTACTCAAAACATTTGACCCAAGTTAAACAATTTAAAGGCAATGCTTCCAAATACTAATTGAGTGTTTGTAAACTTCTGACCCACTGGGAATGTGATGAAAGAAATAAAAGCTGAAATAAAATAATTCTCTCTACTATTATTCTGACATTTCACATTCTTAAAATAAAGTGTTGGTCCTAACTGACCTAAGACAGGGAACTTTTATTAGTATTAGATGTCAGGAGTTGTGAAAAACTGAGTTTAAATGTATTTAGCTAAGGTGTATGTAAACTTCCAACTATCTCCCAATGTAATTTCTTAGAATGTGTCTTTTGCCTCTGGGGTTACTAACATCATGCCATTCATTTTCTTTTCAAGACTTACACTGCAGTAGGGAGAGTGGTAGAAGCACTTGAATTGACCAACGGTGTGTGATGTCCATGTGAAAACAGTGCTTCAGGTTTACCTCCATTTCGAGGCCCTTAAAAGTAATGGTTATTCCTTCTCATGCCATAAAGGTGGGAACCATCATAATGATTATCACCAGTAGTGATTATGGACCTTGACCATGTTATACTGTGACATGAAATGTGTTGTGTTGAATTGATTCATCTGTTGCATCAAAGTGATTAATCTGTTGTGTTGAAGTGATTATTCTGTTGTACTGAATTGATTAATGGTGTCAAAGTGATTAATCTGTTGTACTGAATTGATTAATGGTGTCAAAGTGATTATTCTGTTGTACTGAATTGATTAATCTGTTGTATCAAAGTGATTAATCTGTTGTGTTGAAGTGATTATTCTGTTGTACTGAATTGATTAATGGTGTCAAAGTGATTAATCTGTTGTATCAAAGTGATTAATCTGTTGTGTTGAAGTGATTAATCTGTTGTACTGAATTGATTAATGGTGTCAAAGTGATTAATCTGTTGTGTTGAAGTGATTAATCTGTTGTACTGAATTGATTAATGGTGTCAAAGTGATTATTCTGTTGTGTTGAAGTGATTATTCTGTTGTACTGAATTGATTAATGGTGTCAAAGTGATTAATCTGTTGTGTTGAAGTGATTAATCTGTTGTACTGAATTGATTAATGGTGTCAAAGTGATTAATCTGTTGTGTTGAAGTGATTATTCTGTTGTGTTGAAGTGATTAATGGTGTCAAAGTGATTAATCTGTTGTGTTGAAGTGATTAATCTGTTGTGTTGAAGTGATTAATGGTGTCAAAGTGATTAATCTGTTGTGTTGAAGTGATTATTCTGTTGTGTTGAAGTGATTAATGGTGTCAAAGTGATTATTCTGTTGTGTTGAAGTGATTAATCTGTTGTGTTGAAGTGATTAATCTGTTGTGTTGAAGTGATTAATGGTGTCAAAGTGATTAATCTGTTGTGTCAAAGTGATTATTCTGTTGTACTGAATTGATTAATGGTGTCAAAGTGATTAATCTGTTGTATCAAAGTGATTATTCTGTTGTACTGAATTGATTAATGCTGCTGTGTTTTTTTTGTAGTCTTCTCTGTTGTAAATCAGCATTTCAAATTGTTGAGAGCAAATTGAGGTGAATATATTGATAAAACTCAGCTTGACCGAGAGAGAATTCCAGTTATCAAAACGTCACGCCAGGGTGAGACGACACCAAACACAGACCAGGTTATCTAAACATCACACCAGGGTGAGACGACACCAAACACAGACCAGGTTATCTAAACATCACACCAGGGTGAGACGACACCAAACACAGACCAAGTTATCTAAACATCACACCAGGGTGAGACGACACCAAACACAGACCAGGTTATATAAACATCACACCAGGGTGAGACGACACCAAACACAGACCAGGTTATCTAAACATCACACCAGGGTGAGACGACACCAAACACAGACTAGGTTATCACACCAGGGTGAGACGACACCAAACACAGACCAGGTTATATAAACATCACACCAGGGTGAGACGACACCAAACACAGACCAGGTTATCACGCCAGGGTGAGACGACACCAAACACAGACCAGGTTATCTAAACATCACACCAGGGTGAGACGACACCAAACACAGACCAGGTTATCTAAACATCACACCAGGGTGAGACGACACCAAACACAGACCAGGTTATCTAAACATCACCCCAGGGTGAGACGACACCAAACACAGACCAGGTTATCTAAACATCACACCAGGGTGAGACGACACCAAACACAGACCAGGTTATCTAAACATCACACCAGGGTGAGACGACACCAAACACAGACCAGGTTATATAAACATCACACCAGGGTGAGACGACACCAAACACAGACTAGGTTATCACACCAGGGTGAGACGACACCAAACACAGACCAGGTTATATAAACATCACACCAGGGTGAGACGACACCAAACACAGACCAGGTTATATAAACATCACACCAGGGTGAGACGACACCAAACACAGACCTTACATGAAGTAGTTCTAAAATCCCAGACTCAAAAATGAATCGTGAAAAAAACAATTGGAATATTGCTGGGTTTTACCACTAGGTTTTATGGGTATTATGACCTGTCCACTGTGCCGAAATATAAACATTGGGTTGTTATTTTACCTGAAAGTTTGCGTTTCAAATTTAAAGTAGACAGCCCTATGCCCTTGGGGGAATCCTCGTGGCCATATTTGTCATTGGTCCAAATGATTAGCCAAGCAAGGCAAGTTTGCAACGTAAGCCCCTCAGCCCTCGTTTTTAATGGAGTTTGAGAGTGTACAATTATGTTCACTTCAGAACCTGAAACGCCCCATAATTCAATTTGCGATGATTGTACATCCACTAAGATAAGTCCGCCAAAATGTAAAACCTCAACATCAATATGGAGTCAACATACAAGTGTTAGTAAAAACGAATGTAAATAAGTAAAAAATTGTTATATTAATGCACAAACACATCTCGTAAAAATAATGATGTTTTTGTTTGGTTATCTTTTGGAAATTGTAGAAATAAAACATTTTCCTTATTCAGAAGTTCCAGCTGGGCAGGCTAACATTAGTTAGCTAATACATTTACTAGCTATCATACAGTAGGCAGGCTAACGTTAGTTAGCTAATACATTTACTAGATATCATACAGTAGGCAGGCTAACATTAGCTAGCTAATACATTTACTAGCTATCATACAGTAGGTGTATATTAATAATTATATATTTAATATAAGTAGCCATGAAATCATACTTGACTGCAACGCATATAAAGCGTCCACAAGCTACCTGAAAACACAATCATTGCGGAATGAACTAGTGACGAATTTCCGGGCAAGGGGGATCCATTTAAAAAAAACTATTCCTTCCTCTCCCCCCTTTTTTATTTTATTTTATTTTTTATTAACAACAAATCAATAAATAAAGCACATGAGGGAACACAAGCATACATAGATTACAAACAATGGACAATCGAGCTAGGGGGTACAATATCACATTACAATTACACAAGGACCTTAAGGGACATGCATATACTTACAATTCTAACAGCTTTTTTGTTAGTAGAGCATTTAACCGTCTTAAAATACAGTTCAATTTATTTTTGTAGGGTACGAAAATGTGGTTTTCTGTTTGTAAATTTACATTTGTGTATATGAAATGTGGCCAAAAGAATAATGAAATTAATTACATAAACATGATTCCGCTTATTTCTATTGTATGTAAAGAATCCAAACAGTACATCTCTCCACAATAGTGTACAATCTTCATAAATGTGTTCAATTATAAACCTACTGATGTCTTGCCACACTTCCTTCCTCTCCCCCCTTGCCTTGCAAGTGTATACTCGTCAGACGTCATCAGGAGTGTCCACTTAATTTGAGGGCTGAGGGGATACCTTTAGTTTTCTTATTTAATCCCGCCAGGTTCCAGCTGGTGGAGGTAATGCAACCATTAAACATTGGCTGCCAGCCGCCGTTAAACCCCATAGAAGAAGAAACCCCCCCCGGTCACATGACGTGGAGGTCTCCGGTCCGACCGACGAGAAAGTGGCGGAATTTAAGGCGCTACGGGTAGGCAAAAAATATATATATATATATATATATATATAATGATAGGCTGCTGCACAAGGGTTGATTTCGCTATTTTGTTTTTTAAAATAAATGTTTCGTGTCCGTTTAAGGTTTACAGGCGCTGGACTTTCCTTTATGTAGCAGGGGTGGGGGGAAACATGTATAAACTGTGGAATGAGGCATGTCTGTTTTACCTAGTTAACATGCCGCTTCCTAACAATTAGCCATCGGGTTAGTAAAACCAAAGTCACTAAATTGTTTTATTAACTAGCTAATATAGTTAAACATTTGTTTTACTGCATATAACAGGCAGCATGTTATCTGTTACCTAATATGAACATTCAATGTGTGGACTAGCATAGCATTAGCATAGTATTAGCATAGCATAGTATTAGCATAGCTAGATACGGACAGCTGTTGGCTAACTACATATGGGTATAAAATAAGTCCGGGTACTTCTAGGGGATTTTTTAGCTTGTAGACAAGTTTTTTTTTTTTGTCCGCCATTATTTAAATTTGGTAAACATTACTGTAATAGAATAAGCAATATAAGGTACTTTAGTTAGCCACATGTAAGCTAACTTGTATAGCAGCTAGTTAGCGAGCTAGCCAACGTTTAACTAGCCACCAATCGAGTCAGAGGTGTATGTATTACACCGATTCTGTTGCGAAACGTTTTGCAAACAGATAAAAATAAAATACAAACAGTTTACTCATCGCTGTAACGTTACCTAAAAAGCTGTTAGGTTCATAAATGGAAGTTTGTAGAATATTTTTAATTGTATGGTTTCCATGCGTTGCCATGCCAATCTGAATTGTCTGCAAAGTATGTGGCACAAACTTGCCTATGTCTATAAATGATCTCTTCTTCCATGCTCCTAAAGTGGAGTGAAATCCCGACTTTATCCAGTATTTTTATTTTATTAAACTCGTCCCGCGTAAATTCGAAATGTTATTTACGGTCCTGACAGGGCGATTCGTTTCTTCACGCGGTACCGGGATTCAATGCTGCTGTTCCTGAATTTGATTGTTGTATTTTGCCTCTCAACGTATCAATACCGTAGTCTGCTTCATATGAGGCTTTATTAAACTTTCTTCCTGTAGCAGTGATTATCTATAGTATTCTTCTGTAATTATTATATCTATATTATTATCTGAAAGAGGCTTTGCTATTAGCCTGTCTGAGGGGTTGTCTTTGTGAGAGCGGTAAAACCTGAGGCCTTAAATCCGGTGGATTTGATACAATAGTGGCATTAAAAACAGTGAGCGGAGTATGAGCATTTATTACATATTCCGGCTAAGGCTGACATCCTAAATACTAGTTCAACATTTTTAAAATTCATTTAATTTATCACCACTGCGTCGTCACCTAGTGAGGAAGATGTGTCATCCAACGCGGTTAGTATTATGGTTTGGAGAGATTTTAGCCTGGTCGAGGATAATGAGGATGAAGTCCTGTAAAGCAACAAAGTGAGGTCGTTTGATCAGATTGAATGGTGCGTGTAGTAATCAGCTATATTGTATGCAGAGACCGTGGTATGAGTGAAGCGAGGTTGTAGATAACATTATCCTAAACAATGGAGCTAGACAGAATAATCTATGTTTATGCGGTTGGCGCCATCTACGGGATGTTACGTGGGTGGACCAGTTACTGTTCTCCCTCCAAAACGTGTTCACAAATAGAAACGTCAACTATTACTAACTATACAGTATATTCCTGGTAAAAAGTCCATGTAATGTAACAACCCAAATTGTGCTCTTTTAGTCTACATTATTCTACACATTCGGCTAAAGGTTGTTGAAATAGTCAAATCATGTTTTCCTAGCCATCAACCATTTGGCCAAATGATAAAACTGAACTGCATGACAAATCAAGGAATAACAAAAGTTATTTGACATTGATTCTGTTTTATTTCAGACATGGAGCCCAGTTATACATTTACATTTAAGTCATTTAGCAGACGCTCTTATCCAGAGCGACTTACAAATTGGTGCATTCACCTTATGACATCCAGTGGAACAGTAGTGCATCTAAATCTTTTAAGGGGGGAGGGGGGGGTGAGAAGGATTACTTTATCCTATCCTAGGTATTCCTTAAAGAGGTGGGGTTTCAGGTGTCTCCGGAAGGTGGACCTAGCGAGACCAATACATTTCCAGGGGTTTTATTCTTATTAAGTTGATTAACTTCTGTGTTTGCCCCCCATTGCATTCTTAAAGGTAAAATCATGGCATCGGTGCTCTTCAGGTCGGAGCTCTAGAACGTTTGAATACCAAGTTGGACGACCTTTCAAATACATTTTCCCAGTTATTTTGAAATCTCAGAAGTCGGAGGTTCTTTTGAATCCGGCATTATAGTGAATGGATTAGGGAGTTTTCGCTTGTTAAATTAAAACAAACATGGCTGTCACCATAAAGAATGTAGCTGCTGTTCGTTTAGCTGACACACATTTTATTTTTTAAACAACATTACATTAGTCCCTTGTGCTCACTAGAGATGTGGTATATTGTAAACAAGTCTAGCTGTTAGGTAGCTTACTTGTGTTTTTTCTGTTTGTTGCTACTGTACCAATCACATATTTGATCACAAAAAAAACCACGATCACAAACATGTGATCGTACGCGTCAAAAGGGTTAAAAGGAGACACGACTGAACTACAACTTCTGTTTTAAGAACAAAATGGAACTCGACCGCGTTTGCCGTAAACGGTTTCTGTTGCAAAATGTTTTGCAACAATAGGAGTAATGAATACACCCCAGATGCGTTATTGGTCTCGCTAGGTTTGCTAGCTGAGTTGATCAGTTGTTAGGACAGGGCTCCAACCCTGTTCTTGGAGAGATACCCTCCTGTAGGTTTTTGCTCCAACCCTGTTCTTGGAGAGCTACCCTGCTGTAGGTTTTTGTTCCAGGTTGGAGTGTGAAACTACAGGAGAGTACCTCTCCAGGAACAGGGTTAGTTAAAACCTACAGGATGGTACCTCTCCAGGAACAGGGTTGGAGTTTGATCTGGTCTAATGGCTCTGGCCTTATTCTCAACTAATTTCAGATACTTAGCGGTCACATATAATAAGATTTGTAAGGGGAAAAAAAGGAAGTGCACGCATAACAGTGCTGAAGCATGGCCCATATACACTGTTTAAACAGACGACTAGCCTCGTCATTCCTTACACTGTTCAAACAGACGACTAGCCTCGTCATTCCTTACACTGTTCAAACAGACGACTAGCCTCGTCATTCCTTACACTGTTCAAACAGACGACTAGCCTCGTCATTCCTTACACTGTTTAAACAGACGACTAGCCTCGTCATTCCTTACACTGTTCAAACAGACGACTAGCCTCGTCATTCTTTACACTGTTCAAACAGACGACTAGCCTCGTCATTCCTTACTGTTTAAACAGACGACTAGCCTCGTCATTCCTTACACTGTTTAAACAGACGACTAGCCTCGTCATTCTTTACACTGTTCAAACAGACGACTAGCCTCGTCATTCCTTACTGTTTAAACAGACGACTAGCCTCGTCATTCTTTACACTGTTCAAACAGACGACTAGCCTCGTCATTCCTTACTGTTTAAACAGACGACTAGCCTCGTCATTCCTTACACTGTTTAAACAGACGACTAGCCTCGTCATTCCTTACACTGTTTAAACAGACGACTAGCCTCGTCATTCCTTACACTGTTCAAACAGACGACTAGCCTCGTCATTCCTTACACTGTTTAAACAGATGAACATTGCTGCCTTATATTGACATGTGTATCCTCATGTCTTCCAGAGCATGGTATCCAGTTTCGGAGTGTCGTAGCTACAAGTGTTAAAAAACACGAGGCGGTCGCAAGCACCCCCTAAAGAACGCCTTCTGCAGTCCAGCACACTATCAAGGAATTGAATCAACTGTGCCATCCCCAAGGCGGTAGTCTTCCTGACTTATCGTCCATCAAGTCAACGTTCTTCTGGGCAGAGGAAGGAGGTGAGTTCTGACCTCAGTGACCCTGGACTCTGACCTGGTCTCTGATTCACTGGTCTTGTCTGGTGATTCGCTGGTGCTTGACGAGGAGACCAATAAGGAGTTGAGGATGAACCTCCAGCAGCCCGCCCCTCTCATCCCTCCGGTCCACCCAGACGTCCAGATGAAGTCTCTCCCGTTCTATGACGTGTTGGATATCCTCGTCAAACCCTCCAGCCTGGGTCAGTGTGTCTCTGGTAAATCAATCTAGTTTGGACCTCTGCCATATTACTGGGCTTTATGTTTCTGGTGACGTGAATGATTTACTGCTAGAGTCTGATTAGGTGTCGTTTGTTCATGTTGGTCACAATCTGTCCCTTTGTTGTCTATTCCATTATTATTTTTTGAGTGTGAAACCATCCTGTAGGTCATAGGTCGAGTGATTGTTGTTGTCAATATCATTAATAGATTTCTGGTAATCTGGATACTGGCCAGGCTTGACATTACTGACTGAAGACTGTAATGAAGTGTCGTTTTTTTTTTTTTTTTGCATCATGTCACAATCTGAAGTCTTTTTTTTAGGCGCCAGTGGTGTTCAGAGATACAACCAAGATAAGTACTTCATCTTCGCCTTGACGCCTCAACAAGTCAGGGAGGTGTGCATCTCCAGGTATGGCCTCCTCGATTTCGCTTTAAAACTCCTGCTCTACTCCTACCCCTGCTCTACTCCTACTCCGCTCTACTCCTACTCCGCTCTACTCCTACCCCGCTCTACTCCGCTCTACTCCTACCCCGCTCGCTCTACTCCTACCCCTGCTCTACTCCTACTCCGCTCTACTCCTACCCTGCTCGCTCTACTCCTACCCCGCTCGCTCTACTCCTACCCCGCCCGCTCTACTCCTACCCTACTGAGTCTTCCTGCAGCATCCCATAGTAGTTCTGTTTCTAATTGTATTGGTTGTGCTTTCTTAAAGGGACTTTTTACCAGGCGGCAGAAGAGACTATATGGTTCAGATACAACTGAGGTGAGAATGTAATGAATGTGGTTCTAGTGCGCATGTAGACGCCTCGAGCCCCAGGAACAGATTTACTAAGAAACTGCTTTCTGGGACATGTTTGTCTTTCTGCTCCCTTTTTTTAGGTTCTGTCTTTCAGAAACCAGTTGTCCCCAAGAAGACAACTACCCAAACAGTCTCTGCATTAAAGTCAATGGGAAGCTGTTCCCCCTTCCGGTATGTACTGGTTTCTCAACTGATCTCGGACCAGGTTCCTACTTTCCATGTTATCTTGTTCATTATAATCTAAACAGAACAACTGATCCTAGATCAGCACCGTCTATTGTGAGACTATTTGTGAATATGGGCCCTGATATAATTCATAAACATTATTTTATTTCTATGCGGTTATATGAATAACATAAGAAACTTAATTAAAAAAATGTTTTTAACAGCTTGCATGGTGCGGTAGAATTCCACGTTATTTAACTGTCAGCTGTTGTAGCCACCACCAGAGGGCGTCTTTGAGAAGTGCCGTTATTGACATGGCTCGGTGCTGTAGGTTTATTTTTTATTTTTTTATTTCACCTTTATTTAACCAGGTAGGCTAGTTGAGAACAAGTTCTCATTTGCAACTGCGACCTGGCCAAGATAAAGCATAGCAGTGTGAACAGACAACACAGAGTTACACATGGAATAAACAATTAACAAGTCAATAACACAGTAGAAAAAAAAATGGGCAGTCTATATACAATGTGTGCAAAAGGCATGAGGAGGTAGGCGAATAATACAATTTTGCAGATTAACACTGGGGTGATAAATGATCAGATGGTCATGTACAGGTAGAGATATTGGTGTGCAAAAGAGCAGAAAAGTAAATAAATAAATAAATTAAAAAAACAGTATAAAAACAGTATGGGAATGAGGTAGGTGAAAATGGGTGGGCTATTTACCAATAGACTATGTACAGCTGCAGCGATCGGTTAGCTGCTCGGATAGCTGATGTTTGAAGTTGGTGAGGGAGATAAAAGTCTCCAACTTCAGCGATTTTTGCAGTTCGTTCCAGTCACAGGCAGCAGAGTACTGGAACGAAAGGCGGCCAAATGAGGTGTTGGCTTTAGGGATGATCAGTGAGATACACCTGCTGGAGCGCATGCTACGGATGGGTGTTTATCGTGACCAGTGAACTGAGATAAGGCGGAGCTTTACCTAGCATGGACTTGTAGATGACCTGGAGCCAGTGGGTCTGGCGACGAATATGTAGCGAGGGCCAGCCGACTAGAGCATACAAGTCGCAGTGGTGGGTGGTATAAGGTGCTTTGGTGACAAAACGGATGGCACTATGATAGACTGCATCCAGTTTGCTGAGTAGTGTTGGAAGCCATTTTGTAGATGACATCGCCGAAATCGAGGATCGGTAGGATAGTCAGTTTTACTAGGGTAAGCTTGGCGGCGTGAGTGAAGGAGGCTTTGTTGCGGAATAGAAAGCCGACTCTTGATTTGATTTTCGATTGGAGATGTTTGATATGAGTCTGGAAGGAGAGTTTGCAGTCTAGCCAGACACCTAGGTACTTATAGATGTCCACATATTCAAGGTCGGAACCATCCAGGGTGGTGATGCTAGTCGGGCATGCGGGTGCAGGCAGCGATCGGTTGAAAAGCATGCATTTGGTTTTACTCGCGTTTAAGAGCAGTTGGAGGCCACGGAAGGAGTGCTGTATGGCATTGAAGCTCGTTTGGAGGTTAGATAGCACAGTGTCCAATGACGGGCCGAAAGTATATAGAATGGTGTCGTCTGCGTAGAGGTGGATCAGGGAATCGCCCGCAGCAAGAGCAACATCATTGATATATACAGAGAAAAAAGTTAATCCAAGATGGCGTAGTTGTCCTGTCGTATCGTCTCTTTTTCGTTTTAGATATTTTTTTCTTCGCTTATCCTTAAAACATTTTGCTAAACCTAAGCTTCCAAATACTCTTCTGCAACCCGCCAATGTAGCTACTTTCCTAACGTAGTTATATTTACTTCGGAACCGGACACTCTCAACTGAAGCTAGCCAGCTAACTACCAGCTATGCTAGCGACCATCAACTAACCTTTAGCTCGGAAAGCTCTCGCCTGTTCGAACAACGCGACGCTAACCAGAGCATAACGGACCTAATTTATTTTTTTATTTTTTTACCCCCGGATTCCCACCACAAACGGAACATCCTTCAGCTGGATCCTCGCAACTAGCCATCGAGTGTAACAGCAACCCTGGTTGATTACTCCTGGCTAGCGTTTCCACCCACGTAGCTTGAAGCTAGCCCGGCCAGAGCTCCTAGCATACTCCTGGGCTACAATACCTTGACTACGACCGGTCTATCGATATCACCGCTTGAAGAGGAATAAACAGACTCACCCCATCGCGACGTCCTCCAAAGGCTAACTCTCTAGCCCTCGCTATCTCCTTGCTTGCTAGTTCGGCACGCTAACTGCTAGCTTGTTTAGCCCAGGTCCGCTAACTACTACCTTGTTTACCCTGGCCTGCTAATCTGTTAGCTTGTTAGCACAGGCCTGCTAACCGTCCCGCCGCGTCCCAAAACGCAGTGGCCCATATGTACTCTATCTCTTCCCGATTTAAAAAAAAAAAAAAAAATGTTTATACCTTCCGGAAACTTGCCTCACCCAATGTGATACGGAATCGCTATTATCTTTATTTTTAGAACACACTCAAGAACCTCCAGAAGCTAACCAGCTAGCTAGCTACAAGCTATTTAGTCATTGTTAGTTTTCTTAACCTGGATAACACTCGCCAGCCCAGCCCCCTGCCCCATCCACCGCTGCCCCCTGGACTCTGATCACTTGGCTACATAGCTGATGCACGCTGGACTGTCCATTACCACGGTACTCCATTCTGCTTGTTTGTTTTATCTGTCGGCCGAGTTGCCTAGTCAATGCCATCTCACCTGCTGTTGTTACGCTAGCTGATTAGCTGTTGTCTCACCCACTGTTTTAGCTAGCTTTCCCAATTCAACACCTGTGTTCACTGTATGCATCGCTGTATGTCTCTCTCAAATGTCAATATGCCTTGTATACTATTGCTCAGGTTAGTTATCATTGTTTTAGTTCACAATGGAGCCCCTAGTCCTATTCCTCACACCCCTGATACCTCCTTTGTCCCACCTCCCACATATGCGGTGACCTCACCCATTACAACCAGCATGTCCAGAGATAAAACCTCTCTCATCATCACCCAGTGCCTGGGCTTACCTCCGCCGTACCCGCATCCCACCATACCCCTGTCTGTGCATTATGCCCTGAATATATTCTACCATGCCCAGAAACCTGCTCCTCTTATTCTCTGTCCCCAACGCTCTAGGTGACCAGTTTTGATAGCCCTTAGCCGCAGGACCCTCATACTACTCCTTCTCTGTTCCGCGGGTGATGTGGAGGTAAACCCGGGCCCTGCATGTCCCCAGGCACCCTCATTTGTTGACTTCTGTGATCGAAAAAGCCTTGGTTTCATGCATGTCAACATTAGAAGCCTCCTCCCTAAGTTTGTTTTACTCACTGCTTTAGCACACTCTGCTAACCCTGATGTCCTTGCCGTGTCTGAATCCTGGCTCAGGAAGGCCACCAAAAATTCAGAGATTTCCATACCCAACTATAACATCTTCCGTCAAGATAGAACTGCCAAAGGGGGAGGAGTCGCAGTCTACTGCAGAGATAGCCTGCAAAGTAATGTCATACTTTCCAGGTCCATACCCAAACAGGTCGAGCTACTAATTCTGAAAATTACTCTCTCCAGAAATAAGTCTCTCACTGTTGCCGCCTGCTACCGACCCCCCTCAGCTCCCAGCTGTGCCCTGGACACCATTTGTGAATTGATTGCCCCCCATCTAGCTTCTGAGTTTGTTCTGTTAGGTGACCTAAACTGGGATATGCTTAACACCCCGGCAGTCCTACAATCTAAGCTAGATGCCCTCAATCTCACACAAATCATCAAGGAACCCACCAGGTACAACCCTAACTCTGTAAGCAAGGGCACCTCATAGACGTCATCCTGACCAACTGGCCCTCCAAATACACCTCCGCTGTCTTCAACCAGGATCTCAGCGACCACTGCCTCATTGCCTGTATCCGCTACGGTGCCGCAGTCAAACGACCACCCCTCATCACTGTCAAACGCTCCCTAAAACACTTCTGTGAGCAGGCCTTTCTAATCGACCTGGCCCGGGTATCCTGGAAGGACATTGACCTCATCCCGTCAGTTGAGGATGCCTGGTCATTCTTTAAGAGTAACTTCCTCACCATATTAGATAAGCATGCTCCGTTCAAAAAATGCAGAACTAAGAACAGATCCAGCCCTTGGTTCACTCCAGACCTGACTGCCCTCGACCAGCACAAAAACATCCTGTGGCGGACTGCAATAGCATCGAACAGTCCCCGCGATATGCAACTGTTCAGGGAAGTCAGGAACCAATACACGCAGTCAGTCAGGAAAGCTAAGGCCAGCTTCTTCAGGCAGAAGTTTGCATCCTGTAGCTCCAACTCCAAAAAGTTCTGGGACACTGTGAAGTCCATGGAGAACAAGAGCACCTCCTCCCAGCTGCCCACTGCACTGAGGCTAGGGAACACAGTCACCACCGACAAATCCATGATTATCGAAAACTTCAACAAGCATTTCTCAACGGCTGGCCATGCCTTCCGCCTGGCTACTCTTACCTCGGCCCGCAGCTCCTCGCCCAAGCCTCTCCAGGTTCTCCTTTACCCAAATCCAGATAGCAGATGTTCTGAAAGTGCTGCAAAACCTGGACCCGTATAAATCAGCTGGGCTTGACAATCTGGACCCTCTATTTCTGAAACTATCCGCCGCCATTGTCGCAACTCCTATTACCAGCCTGTTCAACCTCTCTCTCATATCGTCTGAGATCCCCAAGGATTGGAAAGCTGCCGCAGTCATCCCCCTCTTCAAAGGGGGGGACACCCTGGACCCAAACTGTTACAGACCTATATCCATTCTGCCCTGCCTATCTAAGGTCTTCGAAAGCCAAGTCAACAAACAGGTCATTGACCATCTCGAATCCCACCGTACCTTCTCCGCTATGCAATCTGGTTTCCGAGCCGGTCACGGGTGCACCTCAGCCACACTCAAGGTACTAAACGACATCATAACCGCCATCGATAAAAGACAGTACTGTGCAGCCGTCTTCATCGACCTTGCCAAGGCTTTCGACTCTGTCAATCACCATATTCTTATCGGCAGACTCAGTAGCCTCAGCTTTTCGGATGACTGCCTTGCCTGGTTCACCAATTACTTTGCAGACAGAGTTCAGTGTGTCAAATCGGAGGGCATGTTGTCCGGTCCTCTGGCAGTCTCTATGGGGGTGCCACAGGGTTCAATTCTCGGGCCGACTCTTTATTTTATTTTATTTCACCTTTATTTAACCAGGTAGGCTAGTTGAGAACAGGTTCTCATTTGCAACTGCGACCTGGCCAAGATAAAGCATAGCAGAGTGATCAGACAACACAGAGTTACACATGGAGTAAACAATTAACAAGTCAATAACACAGTAGAGAAAAAAAAAGGGGGGGTCTATATAAAATTTGTGCAAAAGGCATGAGGAGGTAGGCGAATAATTACAATATTGCAGATTAACACTGGAGTGATAAATGATCAGATGATCATGTACAGGTAGAGATATTTGTGTGCAAAAGAGCAGAAAAGTAAATAAATAAAAACTGTGGGGATGAGGTAGGTGAAAATGGGTGGGCTATTTACCAATAGATTATGTACAGCTGCAGCGATCGGTTAGCTGCTCAGATAGCTGATGTTTGAAGTTGGTGAGGGAGATAAAAGTCTCCAACTTCAGCGATTTTTGCAATTCGTTCCAGTCACAGGCAGCAGAGTACTGGAACGAAAGGCGGCCGAATGAGGTGTTGGCTTTGGGGATGCTCAATGAGATACACCTGCTGGAGCGCGTGCTACGGACCCCTACGAGTCCTGTTCACTGTAGCTGTTGTAGCCACCACCAGAGGGCGTCTTTGAGAAGTGCCGTTATTGACATGGCTCGGTGCCGTAGGTTTAAGAGTCCTGTTCACTGTAGCTGTTGTAGCGTAACTTACTTATTGGCATAAAGGCCTACTTTATAAGGCTACATGAAGCATACAAGTCATCCATATCTTTAAATACAGTCAAGCATTTTAGTTATATAAAAAAAAAAAAAATCACAACGGGAACCTTTAATTAAACAATGAATAAACCGTAACATGTCGGCTAAAGCGATAGAATTCGCGACTGTTTTTAATATTGGCTGTGAGACTTTAAATCGTCTTTTTGTTAGAACACACTGTGGGATTGATTATAATTTATTTTAAAATTATTGTATTCATTGTGTTTATAATGTTAGAAATGTTGCTTAATTCAATTATTAATATTACGGTGTTTCTATTCCAAGACTAACAAAAATGCATTTTACAGTAGCCTATGTAGGCCTCAGGGTTTCCATTAGGTCAATATGGCGCTGTACAACGTGACCTGGTCAGGAGTAGGCCTAGGTTACGAAGTGACTGAGTCAAGAGCAAAATGATCCTAACATTTCCACACCCTAATTCTAGTCTAACCAATACCCAAACAGAGATTCCGTGAAAAATAAAAATCTCATTGATTTATCAAGACCAATCACCATGCTTGTCTCAGAGTAGCGCGAAACGGTGCTGAAATAGTTGACCACACGCGGGTTGGTTATTGCTTTAAATCCTATTGTAACAATTGGATGATTTTGGGTGTTTCAGTAAGCAACAATTTGTTGCCTTTTATTAGCCTACTTTATTCCAATATTTCTGTCATTCATTGATGTTTATTCCCACAGTAATTCGTTATGGGTCCATCCAGATGAGGTTAGAAGACGGTGCATGTGGTGGGCTATGCAAATCAAATCAAATGTATTTATATAGCCCTTCGTACATCAGCTGATATCTCAAAGTGCTGTACAGAAACCCAGCCTAAAACCCCAAACAGCAAGCAATGCAGGTGTAGAAGCAGGGAGATGGGTGAAGTGACATGCCTGTCAAACATCTATTTAATACATTTTAAAGTCCCTCAATTAATCAAGAGGTTATTGTCCTGTTGATAGCCCATCACGGGTGGATGGCTTCTTTTGTATTGAATAAATTTATTAATTTACCATTCTCAGAGTGGAAACATTGTCTGCAATTGTTCACAGCCTGCTACACTTAATGAAAAAATATATATATTTTCAAAATGCTTTCAAAAAAATAACTAGTGAAGAAAGTTAATCCTCTACATACAATAAAATGTGTATTTAAATATAACAGGATATTATTAAAGTGAGAAGTGTTTGTTCTGACTGCCATTTGGTACAAAATGCACATCCCTACAAATGAAAACGGTCTGATCTCCACAAAAGCCACGGAGAAATAAGTTAAATTTGTAATACTAACTTGTGGTTGCCATGGTGAATAATCCAATAATTAATGTTGGTAGGAAACATCAGAGTTTACCGGAATCTCTAAATGAAAATACTGGCAGATCAATACATGCCTTCGTAGATTTAATACAATTTTAGTGGACTCTATATTAATATCTAAGGGGCTTTTATACAATTTATTAATGCAGGTTTAATAATTCATATATTTCTACGGGTTGATGCATTTTTTCGTTGGGGCAAATCTGGTCTGTGATATTGAGTTAGAAATGTAAATCTTTGGAGTACTTAAGTATCGAATACATTGCAAGTTTGCCCTTTTTTTTGGCCATTAGGCTAAACTTTACAATAGAACTCAACTCTGACCACATCCATTAGGCTAAACTTTACAATAGAACTCAACTCTGACCACATCCATTAGGCTAAACTTTACAATAGAACTCAACTCTGACCACATCCATTAGGCTAAACTTTACAATAGAACTCAACTCTGACCACATCCATTAGGCTAAACTTTACAATAGAACTCAACTCTGACCACATCCATTAGGCTAAACTTTACAATAGAACTCAACTCTGACCACATCCATTAGGCTAAACTTTACAATAGAACTCAACTCTGACCACATCCATTAGGCTAAACTTTACAATAGAACTCAACTCTGACCACATCCATTAGGCTAAACTTTACAATAGAACTCAACTCTGACCACATCCATTAGGCTAAACTTTACAATAGAACTCAACTCTGACCACATCCATTAGGCTAAACTTTACAATAGAACTCAACTCTGACCACATCCATTAGGCTAAACTTTACAATAGAACTCAACTCTGACCACATCCATTAGGCTAAACTTTACAATAGAACTCAACTCTGACCACATCCATTAGGCTAAACTTTACAATAGAACTCAACTCTGACCACATCCATTAGGCTAAACTTTACAATAGAACTCAACTCTGACCACATCCATTAGGCTAAACTTTACAATAGAACTCAACTCTGACCACATCCATTAGGCTAAACTTTACAATAGAACTCAACTCTGACCACATCCATTAGGCTAAACTTTACAATAGAACTCAACTCTGACCACATCTATCAGTAGTCTAACGTCACCAAAGGACTCCCGTGTTTCAGAAACTTTTTTATATAGACTCACTATTCCACTCTGTGGTAAATAAAGACCGTTTGTTATTTACAGTGATTTTATTTATGTTTTTTAGAGGGAGAGAAACCAAAAGCCCACTGTGCCTATTTTTCAAAATTGTCAGTCCACATATCAAGTGTAATTGAGCCGTTTTGTATTTACCCAAGTCCCCTCAACTCCAGGACTGCCGCCAGCTAATACATTATTTTCCTGATGCAGAACTCTAGTGGCAGAGAGGAGAGATTTTCAGACTAAAGCATTCACACCTCCATTAATTTCCACAGTTTATACGACTGATAAATCGGCGTTCGAACTCCCTCTTGTGATGGTGTGGTGCAACGACAGAATGCCACCATCTACCACTAACGGTCGCAGCATAAGCTCAACTTTTTTAAAGGAAAGAACTTCATGAAAAAGTTTAACGCAGGGTCTACTGTCATGTTTTAGGGTTATGCCCCTCCCCCTAAAAATGGAGTGGAACAGAAGAGACCAGGGAGACCTCTAAACATCACCTCATTGGTCAGATTGTCCTCTGCAGTACCCAATCAGATCTCTATAACGTGGGCACCTGAAATCGGAAAGGTAAGCAACTAACGTTGAGGATCATCGTACTCTTCATTATTTTATTTATAGTAGCGGAAACTTTCTGCATTGTAGCCGTCATTACCTGATGTCGTTCAGACGGACACGTATAATTCAATTTCTGACTTGTTCCAGACGTACTCCGTGTTGGTGTACCTGGTGAGACAGCTCACCTCACCTCTACTGCTGCAGAGGCTCAGGATGAAGGGCATCAGAAATCCAGACCACTCCAGAGCGCTGAGTAAGCGCGCAAGACACACATGCTCATATGGTCACACGCTTGTGCTCATACACGTTACTGTGTTTAATCTATAATGCCCCTGATATCTTCGTCTCGCAGTAAAAGAGAAGCTGACAGCAGACCCTGACAGTGAGATTGCTACAACCAGTCTGAGAGTGTCTCTCATGTGCCCTGTAAGTAAAACCTGCTGGAAACGAGTGCATCTGATAGTCTGTTTGATATCATTTCATTGCCGAAAGATTTACTGATTTATTAACTCTCCTTCTACTTCTTTCACTATCCTCTCGTATCTCGTCTCTCATATCTCGTCTCTCATATCTCGTCTCTCATATCTCGTCTCTCTCCCATATCTCTCCAGCTGGGTAAGATGCGTCTGACTGTGCCGTGTCGAGCTCTCACCTGTTCCCACCTGCAGTGTTTCGACGCAGCCCTCTACCTGCAGATGAATGAAAAGAAGCCCACTTGGGTCTGTCCTGTCTGTGACAAGAAGGCCCCCTACGAGAGCCTGATCATTGACGGGTTGGTTCCTCTCTCCTAATAATTATCATCATAATACCTGGGTCTGTCCTGTCTGAGGAAAAAGGCTGCTACCTGAGCCTCCTCATCGACAGGTCAGTGAGGGGAAAACTACCGTTAGACTTCTCATTAGATGCATTTAATTTCAATAATAAAAAATATAAATTGATTTTTACAGGCCGGGTTATGGCAGCGGCAATGATCTTTTAACGTGTTTTAGCCGAGGTTCAAGAACAGCTCTGACAGGTGTAGAACTGTAGTGTTCTATGGAATGTCAAACGGAAGGTTGTTGGAACATGGAACTCTGTCCCTCTGTCTGTCAGGTTGTTCATGGATATTCTGAACGACTGTTCCGATCTGTCCCTCTGTCTGTCAGGTTGTTCATGGAGATTCTGAACGACTGTTCCGATGTGGATGAGATCAAGTTCCAGGAGGATGGGACCTGGTGCCCCATGAGACCAAGGAAAGAGGCCCTCAGTGTGTCCTCAACCTGTATCCCAAAAATAGAACGTAAGTCAAGATGTATATATTAATAGAATCGGGAATAACAATTAATCATTGGATGGAGGTATCCATGTGTTCCAGCCTTTACAATGAGCCCGTCACTGCTGTAAATATCTACTAGTGATGTGGGGGGGGGTCCATGTGTCAGTTATTATTATTGTTATTATTGGACTATATTATATCAATATTTGACTTCAAGTGTCGATAAGATGTGCTGTTCCTAGTGCGGAGCCTCTACGTTTGGGTTCATTTGATAGGAGGTTCCTAGTGCGGAGCCTCTACGTTTGGGTGCATTTGATAGGAGGTTCTTAGTGAGGAGCCTCCTCTACGTTTGGGTTCATTTGATAGGAGGTTCTTAGTGCGGAGCCTCTACGTTTGGGTTCATTTGATAGGAGGTTCTTAGTGCGGAGCCTCCTTTACGTTTGGGTTCATTTGATAGGAGGTTCTTAGTGCGGAGGCTCTATTTGGGTTCATTTGATCTCTGCAGCAGTCATAGTGAGTAATATGTTTGGAACATCGCCGTGGTGACGCATACTGTGCAGTAGGGGGGCGACGCATACTGTGCAGTGCATACTGTGGTAGGGGGCGCATACTGTGCAGTACTGTGCAGTAGGGGGCGACGCATACTGTGCAGTAGGGCGGTGTCGCCGTGGTGACTCATACTGTGCAGTAGGGGGGTGACGCGTACTGTGCAGTAGGGCGGTGTCGCCGTGGTGACTCATACTGTGCAGTGGCGGGGTGATGCGTACTGTGCAGTAGGGCGGTGTCGCCGTGGTGACTCATACTGTGCAGTAGGGGGGTGACTCGTACTGTGCAGTAGGGCGGTGTCGCCGTGGTGACGCATACTGTGCAGTAGGGGGGTGACTCATACTGTGCAGTAGGGGGGTGACGCATACTGTGCAGTAGGGCGGTGTCGCCGTGGTGACGCATACTGTGCAGTAGGGGGGTGACGCGTACTGTGCAGTAGGGGGGTGACGCGTACTGTGCAGTAGGGGGGTGACGCGTACTGTGCAGTAGGGGGGCGACGCGTACTGTGCAGTAGGGGGGCGACGCGTACTGTGCAGTAGGGGGGCGACGCGCACTGTGCAGTAGGGGGGCGGCGACGCGCACTGTGCAGTAGGGGAGCCTCCTTTACGTTTGGGTTCATTTGATAGGAGGTTCTCAGTGTGGAGCCTCCTTTACCTTTGGGTGCATTTGATAGGAGGTTCTTAGTGAGGAGCCTCCTCTACGTTTGGGTTCATTTGATAGGAGGTTCTCAGTGTGGAGCCTCCTTTACCTTTGGGTTCATTTGATAGGAGGTTCTTTACGTTTGGGTTCATTTGATAGGAGGTTCTTAGTGCGGAGCCTCTGTTTGGGTTCATTTGATCTCTGCAGCAGTCATAGTGAGTAATATGTTTGGAACATTTGATAGCAGAGGGGGTTCTTTACGCATTGTGGTTCATTTGATAGGAGGTTCTTAGTGAGGAGCCTCATACTCAGCAGTAGGGTTTGGGTTCACTTTGTGGGTGACGGAGGTTCATACTGTGCAGTAGGTGGGAGCCTCTACGTTTGGGTTCATTTGATAGGAGGTTCTTTACGTTTGGGTTCATTTGATAGGAGGTTCTTACTGTGAGAGCCTGACTCATACGCAGTTGGGTTCATTTGATAGGGGGAGGTTCTTGCAGTAGGCGGAGCCTCTGTTTGGGTTCATTTGATCTCTGCAGCAGTCATAGTGAGTAATATGTTTGGAACATCGTACTGTGCAGTAGGGGTGACGCCTGTGCAGTAGGGGGGTGACGCGTACTGTGCAGTAGGGGGTGACGCGTACTGTGCAGTAGGGGGTGCACTGTGCAGTGGGGGGGGGCGACGCGCACTGTGCAGTGGGGGGGCGACGCGCACTGTGCAGTGGGGGGGCGACGCGCACTGGCGGCGCGACGCGCACTGTGCAGTGGGGGGGCGACGCGCACTGTGCAGTGGGGGGCGCACGCACTGTGCAGTGGGGGCGGCGACGCGCACTGTGCAGTGGGGGCGGCGACGCGCACTGTGCAGTGGGGGCGGCGACGCGCACTGTGCAGTGGGGGCGGCGACGCGCACTGTGCAGTGGGGGCGGCGACGCGCACTGTGCAGTAGGGGGCGGCGACGCGCACTGTGCAGTAGGGGGCGGCGACGCGCACTGTGCAGTAGGGGGGGGCGACGCGCACTGTGCAGTAGGGGGGCGGCGACGCGCACTGTGCAGTAGGGGGCGGGCGGCATACTGTGGGGGGCGACGCATACTGTGCAGTAGGGGGCGGCGGCGACGCATACTGTGCAGTAGGGGGCGGCGACGCATACTGTGCAGTGGGGGCGGCGACGCATACTGTGCAGTGGGCGCCGTGGCGACGCATACTGTCCAGTAGGGGGCGACGCATACTGTGCAGTAGGGGGCGATGCATACTGTGCAGTGGGGGCGGCGACGCATGGGGGGGCGACGCATACTGTGCAGTAGGGGGGCGACGCATACTGTGCAGTAGGGGGGCGACGCATACTGTGCAGTAGGGGGGTGTCGCCGTGGTGACTCATACTGTGCAGTAGGGGGGTGACGCATACTGTGCAGTAGGGCGGTGTCGCCGTGGTGACTCATACTGTGCAGTAGGGTGTTAAGGAAACCTTTTGTACTTTGTATTCAGAGAAGCTTTTCAGGAACACTTTATTTCATGAGGACAGGATTTACCGTTTCTGAGATCTCATTTTCAAGTGATTGACCTGTCCGTTAACCTTCAATGTTAATCCGTTGTCAATAATGGCACCAAATCAATGAATACATTTTGTCTAGTACCACCACCACATCACACAGCGGTCACCACACCCTTTCTCACAATCTAAACAGCAACACAGAAGCCTACTAGTCTAATACCAGTTTGTCTAAACTAGGTCGACACCTGAGTTTGGTTACTTTGTGATGCTGTTTGGTGTTGATGAGTCACTCTGGTGATGGGAGGATAAACTGCAGCAAATAATTAGCCTTGGAGACAGTGAATTAGCGTCCTGCTAGCCAGCTACACAGAAGAGACAGTGAATTAGCGTCCTGCTAGCCAGCTACACAGAAGAGACCTGAATTAGCGTCCTGCTAGCCAGCTACACAGAAGAGACAGTGAATTAGCGTCCTGCTAGCCAGCTACACAGAAGAGACAGTGAATTAGCGTCCTGCTAGCCAGCTACACAGAAGAGACAGTGAATTAGCGTCCTGCTAGCCAGCTACACAGAAGAGACAGTGAATTAGCGTCCTGCTAGCCAGCTACACAGAAGAGACAGTGAATTAGCGGCCTGCTAGCCAGCTACACAGAAGAGACATGAATTAACGGCCTGCTAGCCAGCTACACAGAAGAGACATGAATTAACGGCCTGCTAGCCAGCTACACAGAAGAGACAGTGAATTAGCGGCCTGCTAGCCAGCTACACAGAAGAGACTGAATTAGCGGCCTGCTAGCCAGCTGTACAGAGGAGACAGTGAATTAACGGCCTGCTAGCCAGCTACACAGAAGAGACATGAATTAACGGCCTGCTAGCCAGCTACACAGAAGAGACCTGAATTAACGGCCTGCTAGCCAGCTACACAGAAGAGACATGAATTAGCGGCCTGCTAGCCAGCTACACAGAAGAGACAGTGAATTAGCGGCCTGCTAGCCAGCTGCACAGAAGAGACAGTGAATTAGCGGCCTGCTAGCCAGCTACACAGAAGAGACAGCTGTAGCCAGCTACACAGAAGAGACAGTGAATTAGCGGCCTGCTAGCCAGCTGCACAGAAGAGACAGTGAATTAGCGGCCTGCTAGCCAGCTGTACAGAGGAGACAGTGAATTAGCGGCCTGCTAGCCAGCTGCACAGAAAGATGGATGGGACACATTTTTAATTCACTGGTATTTAGCTATGTTTTTATCTATTGTAGGGCTGTAGCTACTGAGTTCTGGTGGTTTTTAATCAGTCAATTCTGTTCTGCCACTCACCTGGCTCGTTGCCTCCGCAAACGGCGTCAGGGATTCACTTACAGCTACCAATCTAGCGCTCGCAATGGAGCTCGGGTGGCAAGGTGAATTTGGACCAACCCATGCCTCTACTCTGTTATCTGCTCTTTTTCTTGGTCTCTCTGAGAACAATGACCGAAGGAAAAACACCCTCGGGACTTCCCCATCCTTCTTGGCAATACAATGTCACATCTATCTTATTCTGATAGGTTGAGGAATACCCATCGCAAAGAGAGAAATTAGGAAAACAATTTTTGGCGTGTTTCGCAGAAAGCGTTGTGGAAATATTCAGTCAATAATATTTCAAATACCGGCGCCTCAGTTCAAATAGACTAATATACTAAAGTAATATAATAGATGTAATGTAATATACTAAAGTAATATAATAGATGTAATATACTATAATAGATGTAATGTAATATACTAAAGTAATATAATAGATGTAATATACTAAAGTAATATAATAGATGTAATGTAATATAATAGAATAGATGTAATATAATAGAATAGATGTAATATACTAAAGTAATATAATAGATGTAATATACTATACTAAAGTAATATACTAATATACTAAAGTAATATAATATAATAGATGTAATATAATAGATGTAATATACTAGATGTAATATACTATAATATATGTAATATACTAAAGTAATATAATAGATGTAATATACTATAATAGATGTAATATACTATAATAGATGTAATATACTAAAGTAATATAATATAATAGATGTAATATAATAGATGTAATATACTATACTAAAGTAATATAAGCTGAGCTGGTTCATGAAGTAACTGCCTATCCAGCCTTGACACTTCTTAAACAGGTTTCATTCTCCATAGTAACTCCTCTTTATGTTAATGATTCATCCCCTCTGGCATTTAGCCACCATTTATCTTTCTGCCGTGCACTCATTTCTAGTTTGGTTTCACATTCGGGCGTATAAAAATCAGAACCATAACACTCCCCAGACAGGTGCATGTCTAATGGTATCTAAATGACCTAAATGTCTAATGGGCACACATGTTCTAGAACATTCCCAATAGGCGTAACCGTAGTAACAGTAAATATTAGGCCATAGCACAAAAATAAAGAGACATGTCCACTCCTCAGACGTAGACACACACACAGGGTGCCTTCATCCTGCTGACTCCTATGAAGTGTATATAATGGGCACGTGTGTACTGGGAAATGTCCAATGGGTGTCCCACAGATTTTAACCTTCTTAGCACGGCACCACCTCTTATGTTTTGGCTTCAATATCGGTAATATAACGCACAGTATTGGGATTTACACATGGTTAACAACTGCCACAATGTATTCACATTTCTGGTGTTAGAAGGCGGGGTTAGAAGGCGGGGTTAGAGTACTTCCTGTGGAATTCTCCCAGCGCATGTTGAGTCACTTAACACCCCACACATAGAATTGCAGAATTTCTTAACTACAGTTTAACCCGTTGATTAATACATTTTAAACCCTAATCTCGTCCGCCCCCCCTCCAGCGCGTCAGTGTGCGGTGGTCCCTCCCCACAGAGAGCCCAGCTCGACCAATAAGAAGGCAGACGTGATCGACCTGACCCTAGAGAGCTCGTCAGAGGACGACGACGAGGAGGAGGAGGAAGAGGAGGACCCTGACCCGCCACTCAAGAAGCGATGCCTCTACATGTCCAAGACCGAGGAGGTGCACGCCAAGGGGTGAGTTACCTAGCGGGGGGTGTAGTGTAACTAGCGGGGGGTGTAGTGTAACTAGCGGGGGGTGTAGTGTAACTAGCGGGGGGTGTAGTGTAACTAGTCTTTGATTGGAGGTCATATTGACCCCTTAAATCAACCACACGATGAAGCTGTGTCTCTGATCTCTGTTTCTAATCCTCAGAGTGTTGTCCTATCAGCCGTCGACGGTGTGCCTGCCAAACGCCCTGGACACATCATCCTACCTGACGAACTCACTAGCCGACTATACAGTCCCCTTCCACCACTCCACCCTGTCCACCGTCCCTACGGACATGCAGGGTAAGTCTCCCCGTCCCTACGGGCCTGCAGGGTAAGTCTCCCCGTCCCTACGGGCCTGCAGGGTAAGTCTCCCCGTCCCTACGGGCCTGCAGGGTAAGTCTCCCCGTCCCTACGGGCCTGCAGGGTAAGTCTCCCCGTCCCTACGGGCCTGCAGGGTAAGTCTCCCCGTCCCTACGGGCCTGCAGGGTAAGTCTCCCCGTCCCTACGGGCCTGCAGGGTAAGTCTCCCCGTCCCTACGGGCCTGCAGGGTAAGTCTCCCCGTCCCTACGGGCCTGCAGGGTAAGTCTTTGTTTCCGTAATCAGGAGGGAATATGCATTGAAGTGAATCCTGGAACCAGTATTTCTGGCAAACCTTGTTTGAAGCTTTGACCTCTGTCCTGCCGATCAAACTATGACATGCTTTGTCTAAATGTCTGGTAATGGCCTGTGAGTTCAGAGGAGGAGTGTGACACCATCTTTTCCGCCCCCCCCTCTCACCTAGGTCTGGATCTGTTCTCGCTGATCCAAGGTGACCCGCAGCATTACAGAGCTCCCATGTTCCTGGATAACCTGACCAGCAGCCTGCAGGGTGCCACCACTAGCGCCGGCCTGGTGTCCTCTTCTAGCCAATACGACACCAGTTCCCACCTCTTCTCCACCTCTGCTTACCAAACTGGGGTTATTACCGGGGGAGGGGTAGGGTCCAACAGCATCTCAGACATCATCTCATTGGACTAATTCTCTGGTCCCTGTGAGCTCATTGGACTGATGGTCTTGTCACTCACAGGAGCCTTCTATCAGAAACCTTCAATTGGCTGTGTCCTGAAATGGAATCCTAATCCCTATATAGTGCACTACTTTTGGCCGTACAGCAGAAAGTAGTGCACTATATATGTAATAAAGTCTGCATCAGAAATGGCACCATGTCCATAGGCCTTCACCACTGGGACAGACTGTGGCCTTCACCACTGGGACAATAAATATACATTCCTTTCGCCAGACCCCTGCTTTGTAGGTCAGAGTTGATGAAAGGATAAGAAAGTTAGAGGCCCCACACCTAGACTCCACGTTGACCTGAGGTGGTCGCCTCACCCGCAGACTCCACGTTGACCTGAGGTGGTCGCCTCACCCGCAGACTCCACGTTGACCTGAGGTGGCCGCCTCACCCGCAGACTCCACGTTGACCTGAGGTGGCCGCCCCACACCTAGACTCCACGTTGATCTGAGGTAATGAGGAACAGAAGATTGCCTTTTCTATTGGATGAACTGACATGGAAGTGGGACTATGGTTGACGGTGTGGATTGTTTGAAACGGTTGTGTGTCAGTACCTAGGAGGAGTCATCCCAAGGCAGCTCATTGTTTTACTAACTAACTAGGTGTTCAAGGAGCAACACTATGTTTAAAAACCCCATTGTACGGTACATTTGGAGTATTCCTACCCCATTGATTAAATATTATGTTACAGCCTAAATTCAGAATGGATTCAATTGATGTTTCTCCCCCCTGCCCATCTACACACAATACCCCATTAATGTCAGTGAAAACATATTTTTAAACATTTGTGCAAATTTATTGAAAATTAAAATACAAAAATAAATAATTTTCATAAGTATTTTTACCCCTGAGTCAATACATGTTAGAATCAGTCTTTCTGGGTAAGTCTCTAAGCTCTGCTGGATTGTACAATATTTGCACATTTGTTCTTTTACATTTTTTTTTTTTTCAAGTTTTGTCAAGTTGGTTGTTGATCATTGTTTGACAGACATTTTCAAGTCTTGCCATAGATTTTCAAGCAGATTTGTCAAAACTAACTCGGCCACTCAGGAACATACACTGTCTTGGTAAGCAACTCCAGTGTATATTTGGCCTTGCGTTTTCGGTTATTGTCCTGCTAAAAGGTGAATTAGTCTCCCAGTGTCTGGTGGAAAGCAGACTGAACCAGGTTATTGTCCTGCTAAAAGGTGAATTAGTCTGTTTGTTGGAAAGCAGACTGAAACCAGCTCTCTTCCGTTTATTTATTTTTTTATCTTCCTTGCAGTTGACAAGCATACCCATAACATGATTCAGCCCCCACCATGCTTTAACATATGAAGAGTGGTACAGAGTAATGTGAGGTGTTAGATTCACCCCAAACGTAACACTTTCTATTCAGGACATACACTTTTATTTCTTTCCCACTTTTTTGTTTGTTGCAGTATTACTTTAGTGCCTCTTATTGCAAACAGGATGCATGTTTTGGGAATATTTTAATTCTGTACAGACTTCCTCCTTTTCACTGTCATTTAGGTTAATATTGTGGAGTAACTACAACGTTGATCCATTCTCCTACCACAGTCATTAAACTCAACTGTTTTAAAGTCTCCGCTGGCATCATGTCCTCCCTCGACTGAGTTAGGAAGGACACCTGTCTCTGTAGTGACTGGGTGTATTGATACACTGAGTTAGGAAGGAGGCCTGTCTCTCTGTAGTGACTGGGTGTATTGATACACTGAGTTAGGAAGGACGCCTGTCTCTCTGTAGTGACTGGGTGTATTGATACACTGAGTTAGGATGGACGCCTGTCTCTTTGTAGTGACTGGGTGTATTGATACACTGAGTTAGGAAGGACGCCTGTCTCTCTGTAGTGACTGGGTGTATTGATACACTGAGTTAGGAAGGACGCCTGTCTCTCTGTAGTGACTGGGTGTATTGATACACTGAGTTAGGAAGGACGCCTGTCTCTTTGTAGTGACTGGGTGTATTGATACACTGAGTTAGGAAGGACGCCTGTCTCTCTTGTAGTGACTGGGTGTATTGATACACTGCCTGTCTCTCTGTAGTGACTGGGTACACTGAGTTATCTGTAGTGACTGGGTGTATTGATACGCCTGTTAGGAAGGACGCCTCTCTGTAGTGACTGGGTGTATTTGATACGCCTGTCCTTTGTAGTGACTGGGTGTATTGATACACTGAGTTAGGAAGGACGCCTGTCTCTGTAGTGACTGGGTGTATTGATACACTGAGTTAAGAAGGACGCCTGTCTCTTTGTAGTGACTGGGTGTATTGATACACCTGTCTCTCTGTAGTGACTGGGTGTATTGATACGCCTGTCTCTTTGTAGTGACTGGGTGTATTGATACGCCTGTCTCTTTGTAGTGACTGGGTGTATTGATACGCCTGTCTCTCTGTAGTGACTGGGTGTATTGATACACTGAGTTAGGAAGGACGCCTGTCTCTTTGTAGTGACTGGGTGTATTGATACACTGAGTTAGGAAGGACGCCTGTCTCTCTGTAGTGACTGGGTGTATTGATACACTGAGTTAGGATGGACGCCTGTCTCTTTGTAGTGACTGGGTGTATTGATACACTGAGTTAGGAAGGACGCCTGTCTCTCTGTAGTGACTGGGTGTATTGATACACTGAGTTAGGAAGGACGCCTGTCTCTCTGTAGTGACTGGGTGTATTGATACACTGAGTTAGGAAGGACGCCTGTCTCTTTGTAGTGACTGGGTGTATTGATACACTGAGTTAGGAAGGACGCCTGTCTCTCTGTAGTGACTGGGTGTATTGATACACTGAGTTAGGAAGGACGCCTGTCTCTTTGTAGTGACTGGGTGTATTGATACACTGAGTTAAGAAGGACGCCTGTCTCTTTGTAGTGACTGGGTGTATTGATACACCTGTCTCTCTGTAATGACTGGGTGTATTGATACGCCTGTCTCTTTGTAGTGACTGGGTGTATTGATACACTGAGTTAGGAAGGACGCCTGTCTCTCTGTAGTGACTGGGTGTATTGATACACTGAGTTAGGATGGACGCCTGTCTCTTTGTAGTGACTGGGTGTATTGATACACTGAGTTAGGAAGGACGCCTGTCTCTTTGTAGTGACTGGGTGTATTGATACACTGAGTTAGGAAGGACGCCTGTCTCTTTGTAGTGACTGGGTGTATTGATACACCTGTCTCTCTGTAGTGACTGGGTGTATTGATACGCCTGTCTCTTTGTAGTGACTGGGTGTATTGATACACTGAGTTAGGAAGGACGCCTGTCTCTTTGTAGTGACTGGGTGTATTGATACACTGAGTTAGGAAGGAGGCCTGTCTCTTTGTAGTGACTGGGTGTATTGATACACTGAGTTAGGAAGGAGGCCTGTCTCTCTGTAGTGACTGGGTGTATTGATACACTGAGTTAGGAAGGACGCCTGTCTCTTTGTAGTGACTGGGTGTATTGATACACTGAGTTGGAAGGACGCCTGTCTCTTTGTAGTGACTGGGTGTATTGATACACTGAGTTAGGAAGGACGCCTGTCTCTTTGTAGTGACTGGGTGTATTGATACACTGAGTTAGGAAGGACGCCTGTCTCTCTGTAGTGACTGGGTGTATTGATACACTGAGTTAGGAAGGACGCCTGTCTCTTTGTAGTGACTGGGTGTATTGATACACCTGTCTCTCTGTAGTGACTGGGTGTATTGATACGCCTGTCTCTCTGTAGTGACTGGGTGTATTGATACACTGAGTTAGGAAGGACGCCTGTCTCTTTGTAGTGACTGGGTGTATTGACACACTGAGTTAGGAAGGACGCCTGTCTCTTTGTAGTGACTGGGTGTATTGATACACCTGTCTCTGTAGTGACTGGGTGTATTGATACGCCTGTCTCTCTGTAGTGACTGGGTGTATTGATACGCCTGTCTCTCTGTAGTGACTGGGTGTATTGATACGCCTGTCTCTCTGTAGTGACTGGGTGTATTGATACGCCTGTCTCTCTGTAGTGACTGGGTGTATTGATACGCCTGTCTCTCTGTAGTGACTGGGTGTATTGATACGCCATCCAAAGTGGTAATTACACCGAACAAAAATATGAAACGCAACATGTGAAGTGTTGGTTTCATGAGATGAAATAAATAAGAGCCCTGAAATGTTCCGTATGCAAATTTTGTTTACGTCCCTGTTAGTGAGCATTTCTCCTTTGCGAAGATAATCCGTCCACCTGACAGGTGTGGCATATCACGAAGCTGATTAAACAGCATGATCATTACACAGGTGCACCTTGTGCTGGGAACAATAAATGGACACTCTAAAATGTGCAGTTTTGTCACAACGCCACAGATGTTTTGATGGAGCGTGCAATTGGCATGCTGACTGCAGGAATGTCCACCAGAGCTGTGGCCAGAGAATTTAATGTTAATTTCTCTACCATAAGCCACATCCAACGACGTTTAACATTTGGCCCTACGTCAAACCGGCCTCAACTGCAGACCACGTGATTTTAAAGAAATATTTTTTTATTGAAACTTTAACATGTAACCCATCGACCTCCACGTCGCCCATCGACCTCCACGTCGCCCATCGACCTCCACGTCGCCCATCGACCTCCACGTCGCCCATCGACCTCCACGTCTGGCTTCGACCTCCACGTCGCCCATCGACCTCCACGTCTGGCCCATCGCCCTCCACGTCGCCCATCGACCTCCACATCGACCTCCATCGACCACGTCTGGCTTCCTCGCCTGGTGGATTGTCAGAGGCCAACCACCCAGACAGCTGGTTTTCTGATCAGCGCCCCTACTTATTTTTAAAGGCATCTATGACCAACAGATATCTGTATTCCCAGTCATGTGAAATCCATGGATTAGGGCCTAATGAATTCATTTCAATTGACTGATTTCCTTAAATGAACTAACTCAGTAAAATCTTTGAAATTGTTGCATGTGTTTTTTAAAATATTTTTGTACATCAGAAGCATATTACATGATCTGTTGAGTTCTGATATTTGGCAAGCGTGGTAAGGTGTACAAAATTAGGTCATGCTAGGGTGACGTGTCCAGTTTTGCACAGTCAGACCCACAGCTTGAACCCTGGAAACACTGCTTGCAGCTTTAATGATTCTCTAGTGAAAACATGCTAAATCCTGTGAGATGAGGCATAGAAGGATGCAAGTTGCACCATGGTGAAGGACCACGGGCGAAACCCAATTGGCCAAATGGTGGCTCTAACAAGCAATTGAAAATGCAATCACCCCATCTGACCTAGAATCCTACGTACTGTAGGGCCTTTCTCACAAGTTTGCCCCTGTGGAAAAACACTGGGCTTCCGGAACCACTGGGCCGATCTAGAGGCAACTTGATATATATGTATATAGCGTCGATTGACCAAATGTCTCTCAATGCAATATTTTCCAGGCTGGTGTCTTAAACAACATGGCCAATAATCATTCACATGGGTGTGGTCTTGCACATAAATCAACGCACATTCATATTGTAACAAAACGTAGTGCAAATGTTTGCTGTTGAGACTCGACATATGCAAGCACATACAGATCTGTTTAGTTTAGCCGCACGGTGGCGCTGTTGGACAGGCAAAACCGTTCATGCTCATAGTCGACATATTGCTTGAGCTCGAGGCCTGGCAAATATGGTTTACGCTTTAAAAAGACACCCACTCACTAAGAGTTTTTCTTCCCTCACAAAATGTCAAATCACAAAACATTATCCGTGTTATAGCCTAACTAGACAATGTAAAAGCCTGGGCAAAGTTGTATTGTGAATTCACGTGGAATTTTATACATTTGTGTTATTTTTACTATGAATGGTTTAACCTTTAAGGAAAATTTTTCATTTGTCACATCCCTAGTACATAGATGCTACATACCAAATTTGGTGCCAGTCGGTCTAGCAGTTCTGGCGAAGACATTTTTAAAGTAGTCAACAGCATTGAAAATGGGCCTAAAGCATACTGCATCATGTGTTCGGTGTTGTTCTGATATTTTTTTGGCCGTGGTACAGAAGTAACTCATCCTAAGGCCACGTATCCAATGCGTCATGATGGTGGCGCTATGGGGCCGACTCTTAATTCCGGCTGTTTGCGGCTTTATTTAACAGTGGATTTGTGTTCTCCTTTTCTGTCACGGCAATAATAGTTTTCCACACCTACTGACCATACATTGACGACAAATCATTTGTTTAATGAAACTTAAGTGCCAAGAGTGCTCAAATGCCATGTTTCCCAAAACGTTAAATGTTTTGTATTTAGTTTTACCTTCCGTATCATCTAATTACTACTTCTTGTATTTGTATTTATTATATCTATTAGCTGCTGCTTGGGATCCAGCCAAATTTAGTTACACAATAAAATAAAAAAACATTAACCTCTACAGGATCCCCCCCCAATTGTTGTTAATCTAACTGCACTGTCCAATTTACAGTAGCTATTACAGTGAAATAATACCATGCTATTGTTTGATGACAGTGTCCAGTTATGAACTTTGAAAATGTATTAATAAAAAATTAGGCACATTTGGAATACAACATTTTTGAACAGAAATGCAATGGTTCAGTCTAAAACTTTGCACATACACTGCTGCCATCTAGTGGCCAAAATCTAAATCGCGCCGGGCTGGAATAATACATTATGGCCTTTCTCTTGCATTTCAAAGATGACGGTACCAAAACTGTTTAAAAATACACGTTTTTTTCCTTTTGTATTATCGTTTACCAGATCTAATGTGTTATATTCTCCTACATTAATTTCTACAAACTTCAAAGTGCATATCCTTGCTTCAGGTCCTGAGTTACAGGGAGTTAGATTTGGGTATGTCATTTTAGGAGAAAAAGGGGAGGATCCTTGGGGTTTTTGACCTACATTCACAGCAGATCTCACGGCATATTAAGTGTCTGCCCTTAGACCACTACTCTCCTACCACATATCCACAATACAAAATTCCTGTTTGTGTATAGTGCGTATTTTATAGTATGTGTCTGTGCCTATGTTTGTGTTGCTTTATAGTCCCTGCTGTTCCATAAGGTATATTTTTATCTGTTTTTATAAATCTGATTCTACTGCTGCATCAGTTACATGACGTGGATTAGAATTTCATGAAGTCATGGCTCTATGTAGTACTGTGGAATAGAGTTCCATGTAGTCATGGCTCTATGTAGTACTGTGGAATAGAGTTCCATGTAGTCATGGCTCTATGTAGTACTGTGGAATAGAGTTCCATGTAGTCATGGCTCTATGTAGTACTGTGGAATAGAGTTCCATGTAGTCATGGTTCTATGTAGTACTGTGGAATAGAGTTCCATGTAGTCATGGCTCTATGTAGTACGGTGGAATAGAGTTCCATGTAGTCATGGCTCTATGTAGTACTGTGCACCTCTGTGTGTTAGTAGTTTAAACAGACAGCTCGGTGCATTCAACATGTCACTTCTAAACAAATACAAGAAGTGATGAAGTTAATCTCTCCTCCACTTTGAGATAGGAGATTGACATGCATTTTATTAATATTGGCTCTGTGTACATCCAAGGGCCAGCTGTGACGTCCTGTTATGGGCCAATTGAAAGTAAGTCCTCTTTTGTGGCACCTGACCACATGACTGAACAGTAGTCCAGGTGTGACAAAACTAGGGCCTGTAAGACCTGCCTTGTTGATAGTGCTGTTAAGAAAAGAATGCAGAGCAGTAGATAGTGTTGTTAAGAAGGTAGAAACTAGGGCCTGTAGGACCTGCCTTGTTGATAGTGTTGAGGTGTAAACTAGGGCCTGTAGGACCTCCTTGTAGATAGTGTTAAGAAGGTATAAACTAGGGCCTAGACCTCAGTTGTCCAACTGAAATGGACAGACTTCTCATTTAACTAGTCAGTTGTCCAACTGAAATAATCGACATCCACGTCTTCGGCGCCCAGTGAACTGTTGTATCAATATGTTTTAACTGAAAGATTACAATCCAGTTACTCCAAGCAGTTTAGTCACCAACTTGCTCAATTTCCACATTATTCATTACAAGATTTAGCTGAGGTTTAGTGAATGATTTGTCCCAAATACAATGCTTTTTGCTTTTGAAATATTTAGAACTAACTTCTTCCTTGCCACCCATTCTGAAACTAACTGTATTGCAGTCATTTCAGTTGTCGCTGTAGTAGCTGACGTGTATAGTGTTTGGTCATCTGCATACATACCAGTGGCATGTCGTTAGTAAAGATTGAAAAAAGTAAGGGGCCTAGACAGCTGCCCTGGGGAATTCCTGATTCTACCTGGATTATGTTGGAGAGGCTTCCATTAAAGAACTTCCTCTGTGTTCTGTTAAACAGGTAGCTCTTTATTGACAATATAGCGGGGGATGTAAAGCCATAACGTATACGTTTTTCCATCAGGTGACTATGATAGACAATATGAAAAGCTGCACTGAAGTGTAATAAAACAGCCCCAAAAATCTATTTATCATCAATTTCTCTCAGCCAATCATCAGTCATTTGTGTAAGTGCTGTGCTTGTTGAATGTTCTTCCCTATCTTTGGAGCATCCCAATTTGTATTATATGTGTAATATTGTATACAAGTTAATGACCCCAAATCAAAAATGGTTTCCGGACTAAGAGTCCCAACTGTTGAACCTTTAGTTCAGGATATTTTTAACACATTGATATCCATGTTCACAGAACCAAATGTAGAGTTGTCCTTCTTTGTTGCAATGCTTTGTTAAACACAACCTAAAGCAATCAGGGCCTGAGAGAGTGAATTTGTATTTAATGTATAAACGTATACATTGTTAATAAGTAGAATGACATTTAGAACACAGCCTGGCATGAAATGTTTGGCCATATTTAGACCACTACCCCTCTTTACCTCCACGTATGGGACCTACCCACTAAAACATTATGACTGACATTAGATTAAGTTAGTTGAATGTTTTAATACGAAAACTGAAGGCTTTTGGGAACTTGAATTTAAGGGAATATATATGTTGATATTTTATGGAGAATATAGCCCTACTTAACAAGGTAAGTTATGGTAACTAAATACTATGTGGGAAGAAATGAGAAAGATGCTCCTCTCGTTTCACTATGCCATCATGATACAAACACACAAGGTCATTCTTTACATTTACTGTCAGGATCTGACTTAGACAAAGCTATATATATATTTATTTTTTATGCCTGTATTAGTGAACCTTTTTTTCAGTTAAAATACAATGCATTGTTATATCTTTTCTGTTATTATAAATGTTTTGCGTATTTGTATATGAAGCCCCTAAATAAGATCTGGTGCAACCAATTACCTTCAGAAGTCACATAATTAGTTAAAGTCCACCTGTGTGCAATCTAAAGTGTCACATGATCTCAGTATATATGGGGCCGCAAGTAGCCTAGTGGTTAGAGCTTTGGACTAGTAACCGAAAGGTTGCAACATCAAATCACCGAGCTGACAAGATAAAAATGTCATTCTGCCCCTGAACAAGGCAGTTAACTCCACTGTTCCTAGGCCGTCATTTGAAAATAAGAATTTGTTCATAATGCATTTAATACAAGGCTCCACTTTTTTTGTGTTCATTACACCATTTCTTTTCTAATGAATCTTATTCAAGGCTGTCAAATTCTATGAGCGTTGCCAGATTGGATTTTTTTTTTTAAACTAAAAAAGGTATTTGAATGGGGATACATTTTTATGATGGGAAATTATAATACACACTGTATACACTCACTTTGTTTGTACTCATGTTATAGCCAACTTGCTGCATTTCCCAGTTTCTGTGTTTTGGGTTTGTATATGTGTGTTTCAGGAAATGGCTTCCTGGATACTAAGCAGCTGATTGGTCGGCCCCCATTGCTGATAGGAGCTCTGACCCCGCCCTCTCGTCAGGAGATACAGCTGTTTTCAATTACCGACTCCTTTAAAATCCAGTGTTCCTTTGTTAGAGAGCTCCTTGGTACGTCCTGTGTTTTGGTGTTGGTCTGTATAATTTGTAAAGTGTTTTGTAGCCGGCCTTGCTGACGTTTGTGTATGCCATAGGACTGTTTTTGATTAGTGAAATTGTTCACTCTAAGTTTGTATTATTCTGTTTCATTTGTTCCCCGGGGGGGGAGGTATCTTGGGAGTGCTTAGGCAAGATGCCTGCGGGCATACTTATACCCGTAGTGTATACTCTGTCTATGCACCCTAGATAAGACCTGGGTGGACCATCCCCTAATATTTTGGTTAGCGCGCTAAGATAGGTAAGTAATGGGTGGGTAGTAGAGGTGGTTCTTTAACTTTGACTCTCTTTGCTTTTGTTCCTTCCAGACCCTTTTCCCCAAATTAAAGTGTGAAGGAAATACATTCCCTGTTAACGGTCAAATTCTCTGCCTCTGTCATCCTTACCTCCACCTGTAGTCACACCTCTAGTCGCATACCTACACCTACAGTCGCATACCTCTTTCACTCCACAGGGAGTTGATTGTAGCAGGGTGTTGTGTTCCCTCCAAGAGGTGTGGGTAACACAACTCTTGACTTTTGTATGAATTTCCCTGAAAATAGCAATAATTAATCAACACACTACTGTAAATAAATGGACACGACTCTGTAATGAAACAGAAATTGCTCTGTAAATAAATGGTGAGAAATAATCAGTCTGAAAGCCATTCGGCTATGGGTTTCACAGCCATATAATAATGATACAAGTTATATCAGCTGAAAAAAATAGTTTATTTACAACGGGTGGGGTTGTTGTTGGGAATATAGTATAGGAGAATGACACAGTACCAGTCCAAAGTTTGGAGACACCTACATTGTAGAATAATAGTGAAGACATCAAAACTATGAAATAACACATGGAATCATGGAGTAACCAAAAAAGGTTAAACAAATCTAAATATATTTTAGATTCTTCAAAGTAGCCACCCTTTGCCTTGACAGCTTTGCACACTCTTGGTACTGTAGCCACCCTTTGCCTTGACAGCTTTGCACACTCTTGGTACTGTAGCCACCCTTTGCCTTGACAGCTTTGCACACTCTTGGTACTGTAGCCACCCTTTGCCTTGACAGCTTTGCACACTCTTGGTACTGTAGCCACCCTTTGCCTTGACAGCTTTGCACACTCTTGGTACTGTAGCCACCCTTTGCCTTGACTTGCCTTGACAGCTTTGCACACTCTTGGTACTGTAGCCACCCTTTGCCTTGACAGCTTTGCACACTCTTGGTACTGTAGCCACCCTTTGCCTTGGTGACAGCTTTGCACACTCTTGGTACTGTAGCCACCCTTTGCCTTGACAGCTTTGCACACTCTTGGTACTGTAGCCACCCTTTGCCTTGACAGCTTTGCACACTCTTGGTACTGTAGCCACCCTTTGCCTTGACAGCTTTGCACACTCTTGATGATGAGCCAGTTGTAAACTGGGGATGGGAATTTAACCAGGACACCGAGGTTAACACCCCTACTACTCTTACAGTAAGTGCCATGTGATCTTTAGTGACCAGAGTCAGGACACCCATTTAACCTTCAATCTGAAAGACAGCACCCTACACAGGGCAATGTCCTCAATCACCTCCCTGGGGGATTGGGACCATCTTTTTTTTTTTTTTTGACCAGAGGAAAGGGTGGCTCCTATTGGCCCTCCAACACCACTCCCAGCAGCATCTGGTCTCCCATCTAGGACAAACCCTTCTTAGCTTCAGAAGCAAGCCAGCAGTGGGATGCAGGGTGGTATGCTGCTGATAGGCCATACATAACTTTTGACTGGTACTGTATAACCCCTAACTTGACTTCAGCCAATGAGAATCAAGAGGGGCCTAGCTTCGTCCTTCATGACTGGGAGAGCAGGATAGTGCCTGCATCGCAGCGCTTGCCGTTAGCAACTGATTGCTTCCAAACAATTCATTCTTGAATTTACGATTTCCAACTTGTTGTGTAATGTTGATGGCCGATGAGCACGATACGTTTTATCTACAATTTCTCTTCATACGACAAGGATTGAGGAGGATTTGCCAGTAGATAGTAGACTTCATTCATGAGGTTGACTGCTTGCTAGCTAAGATTTAGAAAGTATTACGTTGACATCAGTCCAATCAAAGCTACTGTAGATATAACTGGATTAGACATTTTATCTGTGACCAATGACCTTGAGCCTGCTGGGATGGGCACTTCTAATGTAAATCTATGGCAGCACCCATAGGGTGGGCTTGCATTTTCGAGCTCTCCCTGTAGATATTGCGGCGACGTAGTGTCCCCATGAGTGACAGAACACTGAGCCAATCACGGCGCAACTAGAGAACATTACAAACCCCTACGTTCTGTATTTTCTGCTGGCTGCCCCACCAGCACAGAAAGCACACCGGCATTTTGGTTCTTCTTACTCAAGAAAGCTTTTTTATTCGGCTTTATTAACTCAATCATTAAACCTTTTTTTTTTGCTAACTAATATGTGACGTGTATTGATACCAAAATGACATTCCAAAACAGGGCATAATAATAATAATACTATATATTTTTTTATTTTTAGCTAAACAGGTGGGGCTCTGAATGACAGGTCGGCACTGCTGGAGATATATGTTTTGGCTTCTATATATAGGCAACAATTGTGTAATAATTATGCAATAATTATTTTGGATTTGTACATTTTGTTTGACATTTTTTGGTCAATTTCACAGAGTTGTTCCAATGCTTTATCAATTCCATGGTTTACAGGCTACATTTAGGCCCCTTTTAGTCTATTTTAAAATCAATGGACAACATCAAAATGTATTGGTCAGCAATAACCCATTGCATTTGATTGGTAAAATTGTAAGTAAAATACATTTGACTGATAGGCCTAAAAATAAACAAAATACAAGGCTATAACATTCTAAGCACAGCAGCACGTGTTGGCACACCATGTGAACCAAAACTCACTCAATATCCTCCTTTAAACTGGGGCCTATATAATTACCATGGTCCATTGTAAATATAACGGTCCTCGTTTCATCTGGTTTAATTTCGTGTAAGTAAAGATACCAAGTATATTTGGCAAATACGGGCTATTTTCTTTAAAACTGCATTGTTGGTTAATAAGGGCTTGAAAGTAACCATTTCACAGTAAGGTCTACCTACACCTGTTGTATTCGGCGCTTGTGACTAATAAAGTTTGATTTGAATGAGCGACAGCGCCTTCTGGTAGTGATTCTCCAGCGGGTTGCTATGGTAACCGGTGAACTATGGAGGAGGACAACGCTGCCGCGGCTCTCGACAATATTGTGACAGAATTTCACACATACGAAGATTTCCTCGACTCTCAAATTACGTCGTTGGACTTGTATTATCTCGAGGTAAAGGCTTAAAAGTGTTGCAAATGTGTTTCGATAAGTTTCTGTCAGCGTTTACCACCACACGACGTTGGCGAGTCAAAACGTCCTTTCGCTAACGTTACGTTGCTATAGCAGCTAACCTAGCGATAGATATAACATAGCTTGACATATGCAGTTGGCATTACTTGGTTGACATGGCTATTAATTGTGCCCTCTTGCGCGATGTAAAAAAGTATCGTACCAAACTATGTAGTGCACCTTGAAACTTGTTTGTTGTGGTAGTCAAAATGATCAGGCGGTAGGTGGCAGTATAGGCCTTGACTTCAGTGAGGCAGTCATTGGTAGGTTCATTGAGTAACAAAGTGAAAAGCTATGTTCGAATAACGTAAACTCACCCCATTCCGTAGAAATGTGCGCAACCGCAACATTCAAACGAGGCTACAAAGAAATCTAATGGAACTGTAGCTCACTGTGTTGACTTCAAAATCAGGGGTGTGAACTAGGTTTATATTCAAGCGTTGATCGACATGGTAATGGATCTAGGGTATTGGAGAAAAGTTGAAAAAAAACGGACCCTCCGTTACATCGGGTCGTGTCATGTAACTTACAGCACGCATAAAGCAACTATTTCTGTCGTAGAATCTCTCTCCACCAGGTGTAGCACTTCTATCATCCTTTAAAAACAAGTAATGGACAGTGACAAATCAAATCAAATTTTATTTGTCACATACACATGGTTAGCAGATGTTAGTGCGAGTGTAGCGAAATGCTTGTGCTTCTAGTTCCGACAATGCAGTGATAAGCAACAAGTAATCTAACTAACAATTCTAAAACTACTGTCTTATACACAGTGTAAGGGGATAAAGAATATGTACATAAGGATATATGAATGAGTGATGGTACAGAGCAGCATACAGTAGATGGTATCGAGTACAGTATATACATATGAGATGAGTATGTAGACAAAGTAAACAAAGTGGCATAGTTAAAGTGGCTAGTGATACATGTATTACATAAGGATGCAGTCGATGATGTAGAGTACAGTATATACGTATGCATATGAGATGAATAATGTAGGGTAAGTAACATTATATAAGGTAGCATTGTTTAAAGTGGCTAGTGATAACTCACAGGGGTAAGGGGGGGATACCTAGTCATTGCATGCGATCATCATTCTCAAAGCCGCTGTTAACTTCTAAGATCACTTTAGCACCGCCCTAAAAACCCCATTCAAATTCGACACAAACCTTCAAATAGGTATGTAATGACACATTATATAAACTCTTTATAGTGTTTTATTTACATTTTAGAGGCGGTAAGGTGATAAGTTTACTCTAACTTCCGCGACGCATATAAGGCCCTGCCCCGCCCCCCTTTCGGAAAAGCTGACCACGACTCCATTTTGCTGATCCCTGCCTACAGGCAGAAACTAAAACAAGAGGCTCCCACGCTGAGGTCTGTCCAACGCTGGTCAGACCAAGCTGACTCCACACTCCAAGACTGCTTCCATCACGTGGACTGGGACATGTTTCGTATTGTAAGTCGCTCTGGATAAGAGCGTCTGCTAAATGACTTAAATGTAATGTAAATGTATTGCGTCAGATGGAAATATTGACGAATACGCTGATTCGGTGTGCGAGTTCATCAGAACGTGCGTCGAAGATGTCGTTCCCATAGCAACGATAAAAACATTCCCAAACCAGAAACCGTGGATTGATGGCAGCATTCGCGTGAAACTGAAAGCGCGAACCACTGCTTTTAATCAGGGCAAGGTGTCTGGTAATATGTCCGAATATAAACAATGCAGCTATTCCCTCCTTAAGGCTATTAAACAAGCTAAGCGTCAGTACAGAGACAAAGTGGAATCTCAATTCAATGGCTCAGACACAAGAGGCATGTGGCAGGGTCTACAGTCAATCACGGACTACAAGAAGAAACCCAGCCCAGTCACGGACCAGGATGTCTTGCTCCCAGGCAGACTAAATAACTTTTTTGCCCGCTTTGAGGACAATACAGTGCCACTGACACGGCCTGCAACGAAAACATGCGGTCTCTCCTTCACTGCAGCCGAGGTGAGTAAGACATTTAAACGTGTTAACCCTCGCAAGGCTGCAGGCCCAGACGGCATCCCCAGCCGCGCCCTCAGAGCATGCGCAGACCAGCTGGCCGGTGTGTTTACGGACATATTCAATCAATCCCTATACCAGTCTGCTGTTCCCACATGCTTCAAGAGGGCCACCATTGTTCCTGTTCCCAAGAAAGCTAAGGTAACTGAGCTAAACGACTACCGCCCCGTAGCACTCACTTCCGTCATCATGAAGTGCTTTGAGAGACTAGTCAAGGACCATATCACCTCCACCCTACCTGACACCCTAGACCCACTCCAATTTGCTTACCGCCCAAATAGGTCCACAGACGATGCAATCTCAACCACACTGCACACTGCCCTAACCCACCTGGACAAGAGGAATACCTATGTGAGAATACTGTTCATCGACTACAGCTCGGCATTCAACACCATAGTACCCTCCAAGCTCGTCATCAAGCTCGAGACCCTGGGTCTCGACCCCGCCCTGTGCAACTGGGTACTGGACTTCCTGACGGGCCGCCCCCAGGTGGTGAGGGTAGGCAACAACATCTCCTCCCGCTGATCCTCAACACGGGGCCCCACAAGGGTGCGTTCTGAGCCCTCTCCTGTACTCCCTGTTCACCCACGACTGCGTGGCCATGCACGCCTCCAACTCAATCATCAAGTTTGCGGACGACACAACAGTGGTAGGCTTGATTACCAACAACGACGAGACGGCCTACAGGGAGGAGGTGAGGGCCCTCGGAGTGTGGTGTCAGGAAAATAACCTCACACTCAACGTCAACAAAGGAGGAGATGATTGTGGACTTCAGGAAACAGCAGAGGGAACACCCCCTATCCACATCGATGGATCAGTAGTGGAGAGGGTAGCAAGTTTTAAGTTCCTCGGCATACACATCACAGACAAACTGAATTGGTCCACTCACACTGACAGCGTCGTGAAGAAGGCGCAGCAGCGCCTCTTCAACCTCAGGAGGCTGAAGAAATTCGGCTTGTCACCAAAAGGACTCACAAACTTCTACAGATGCACAATCGAGAGCATCCTGGCGGGCTGTATCACCGCCTGGTACGGCAACTGCTCCGCCCTCAACCGTAAGGCTCTCCAGAGGGTAGTGAGGTCTGCACAACGCATCACCGGGGGCAAACTACCTGCCCTCCAGGACACCTACACCACCCGATGTTACAGGAAGGCCATAAAGATCATCAAGGACATCAACCACCCGAACCACTGCCTGTTCACCCCGCTATCATCCAGAAGGCGAGGTCAGTACAGGTGCATCAAAGCTGGGACCGAGAGACTGAAAAACAGCTTCTATCTCAAGGCCATCAGACTGTTAAACAGCCACCACTAACATTGAGTGGCTGCTGCCAACACACTGTCATTGACACTGACCCAACTCCAGCCACTTTAATAATGGAAATTGATGGGAAATGATGTAAATATATCACTAGCCACTTTAAACAATGCTACCTTATATAATGTTACTTACCCTACATTATTCATCTCATATGCATATGTATATACTGTACTCTAGATCATCGACTGCATTCTTATGTCACTAGCCACTTTAACTATGCCACTTTGTTTACTTTGTCTACATACTCATCTCATATGTATATACTGTACTCGATACCATCTACTGTATGCTGCTCTGTACCATCACTCATTCATATATCCTTATGTACATATTCCTTATCCCCTTACACTGTGTATAAGACAGTAGTTTTGGAATTGTTAGTTAGATTACTTGTTGGTTATCACTGCATTGTCGGAACTAGAAGCACAAGCATTTCGCTACACTCGCATTAACATCTGCTAACCATGTGCCATTTTTAAAAAGACCCGACGGGGCTCATTGCCTGCTTGAATTATGCAGAAACGGGCAGCGTTTAGGTCATGTCATTGATTCTGTTGGAAAGGGGAGAAATTGTTCTTTACAATAGTATTGACATTACAGTTGATCTGGAAGTATTACGTTTTTGGGGTGCTAAAATAAGGGCAATTGTACGGACCAAGGCGATGTACGAGTTTACGTTATATACTATTAGTTCATTTTAGGAACGTTATACTGTTGGGGCAGCAGGTAGCCTAGTGGTTAGAGCATTAGGCCAGCAACCGAAAGGTTGCAAGATTGAATCCCAGAGCTGACAAGGTAAAAAATATGCCGTTCTGCCCCCCAGTTAACTCACTGTTCCTAGGCCGTCATTGTAAATAAGAAGTTGTTCATAACTGACTTGCCTAGTTTAAAAAAAAAATGAACGGTGTCCTTTCAGTTGAGCGTATTATGCTTGTCTACCGGAAGTTGATGCCATTGCAACGCAACCTCTTGCTAGCTTGTTGGCATTAACTCATTACTGGCTAGACATCTTACTACTTTGGGTGTGTTGGTAAATTCATTCTAGAGTGCCAGAGTGCGCTCTGGGCGATTGTAAATTCAAAACGTTGTCAGGTTATCTGTGTGTAAATAGGGAGCGTTCAGAGTGCACACTGGACGCTCTGGCCGAGAAGTGGGCTTGATCCGAGCTTTCTGACCTCACAACGGCAGTCAAGCACCCAAGCTAGCTGGCTAACGTTGGCTAGTTTGCTAGTTACTTCCAGTACGAATGAGAGAACACACTCATGTTATCCAGAGCGTTGTTAACTGTAACTGCCCTGCTGGCAACCATTGAATTACGCCTTTTTGCCTACTTTCACCTACACCGGCTGTATTCAACGGGTGTTGAGCGTTCGTATATTCATCAGTTGTTCTGCGCACTGGCATACTCAGACAAGAGTGCTCTGAATTTGGAGTAGATAGCCAGACCGAATTTACGAACGCACCCTTAATATACTGGCAATTTCCATGTAAATACTAGCCAATTAACGTTTGGTCATGTAGCTAGCTAACATACATACTGCTGTAATGATATGCTATGCGGTTCTTACGGATACCGTATCGAACAAATTGTCAGCCAAAGTAACTTCTTTTAAAAGTCATTACATTAATTAACATTTGTCATAATTAGTTAAAGCAATTAATTAGTATCTGCTCTCGTCGGACTCGGGCTGCTTATTTTCCACCATTTTCTGATTTCTGAAGAATTGCATTAGGGGCCCTAAAAGCACGGAAATAGTGTCCACTGCTTGTATACTATAAGCACGAGGGGTGTGGTATTTGGATACAGTGCTTAGTCGTGATTTATTGGCCATATACCAAAAACCTCAGAGGTGCCTTATTGCTATTATAAACTGGGTACCAACATAATTAGAGCATTAAAAATATGTTTTGTCATACACGTGGTATACGTGATATACCACGGCTGTCAGCCAATCAGCATTCAGGGCTCGAACCACCCAGTTTATAATTGGTATTTTGCCGAATGTAGTACGACATCCGGGAACTTTTGGCATACTAACTTTACCCTTACTATGACCAATGCGCATACTACATACTCAGTTTATGTCATAAATAGTAGCAGTTAGAACAGGAAGCCCAGTGGCCGACAGTGGGAGAAGATACTAGAGTTAGTACAGGAAGCCCAGTGGGAGAAGATACTAGAGTTAGTACAGGAAGCCCAGTGGTCGACAGTGGGAGAAGACAGTAGAGTTAGTACAGGAAGGCCAGTGGTCGACAGTGGGAGAAGACAGTAGAGTTAGTACAGGAAGCCCAGTGGGAGAATATACTAGAGTTAGTACAGGAAGCCCAGTGGGAGAATATACTAGAGTTAGTACAGGAAGCCCAGTGGGAGAAGATACTAGAGTTAGAACAGGAAGCCCAGTGGGAGAAGACAGTAGAGTTAGTACAGGAAGCCCAGTGGGAGAATATACTAGAGTTAGAACAGGAAGCCCAGTGGGAGAAGATACTAGAGTTAGAACAGGAAGCCCAGTGGCAGATAGTGGAAGAAGATAGTAGAGTTAGAACAGGAAGCCCAGTGGCAGACAGTGGGAGAAGATACTAGAGGTAGAACAGGAAGCCCAGTGGCAGACAGTGGAGAAGATAGTAGAGTTAGAACAGGAGGCCCAGTGGTCGACAGTGGGAGAAGATACTAGAGTTAGAACAGGAAGCCCAGTGGCCGACAGTGGGAGAAGATACTAGAGTTAGTACAGGAAGCCCAGTGGCAGACAGTGGGAGAAGATAGTAGAGTTAGTACAGGAAGCCCAGTGGGAGAAGATACTAGAGTTAGTACAGGAAGCCCAGTGGCAGACAGTGGGAGAAGACAGTAGAGTTAGAACAGGAAGCCCAGTGGCCGACAGTGGGAGAAGATACTAGAGTTAGAACAGGAAGCCCAGTGGGAGAAGATACTAGAGTTAGAACAGGAAGCCCAGTGGGAGAATATACTAGAGTTAGAACAGGAAGCCCAGTGGGAGAAGATACTAGAGTTAGAACAGGAAGCCCAGTGGGAGACAGTGGGAGAAGATACTAGAGTTAGAACAGGAAGCCCAGTGGGAGACAGTGGGAGAAGATACTAGAGTTAGAACAGGAAGCCCAGTGGCAGACAGTGGGAGAAGATACTAGAGTTAGTACAGGAAGCCCAGTGGGAGAAGATACTAGAGTTAGAACAGGAAGCCCAGTGGCAGACAGTGGGAGAAGATATTAGAGTTACTACAGGAAGCCCAGTGGGAGACAGTGGGATAAGATACTAGAGTTAGAACAGGAAGCCCAGTGGGAGAAGATACTAGAGTTAGAACAGGAAGCCCAGTGGGAGAAGATACTAGAGTTAGAACAGGAAGCCCAGTGGGAGAAGATACTAGAGTTAGAACAGGAAGCCCAGTGGGAGAAGATACTAGAGTTAGAACAGGAAGCCCAGTGGCAGACAGTTGGAGAAGATACTAGAGTTAGAACAGGAAGCCCAGTGGGAGAAGATATTAGAGTTACTACAGGAAGCCCAGTGGCCGACAGTGGGAGAAGATACTAGAGTTAGAACAGGAAGCCCAGTGGGAGAAGATACTAGAGTTAGAACAGGAAGCCCAGTGGCAGACAGTGGGAGAAGATACTAGAGTTAGTACAGGAAGCCCAGTGGCAGACAGTGGGAGAAGATACTAGAGTTAGAACAGGAAGCCCAGTGGCAGACAGTGGGAGAAGATATTAGAGTTACTACAGGAAGCCCAGTGGGAGACAGTGGGAGAAGATACTAGAGTTAGAACAGGAAGCCCAGTCGGAGAAGATGGATTTTGATCGGTGACATTTAATCTTAATACAGTTTTCTGTTCCCAAAACTAGAATCTGTTATGAACAGAGCGGACTACGTTTTAAATACTTTAACCTTCGCCAAAGTTGTGTTGTTTAGAAGGACTGCAAAGACGAATTCAGTAATTGCACACGCACACTTCAGAGTAGGCGCTTCCTAGCTTCAATATAATATTCACTTTAAAGTGTGCCTTGTTTCAGCACCACCTCCCAGCTTCAATATAATATTCACTTTAAAGTGTGCCTTGTTTCAGCACCACCTCCCAGCTTCAATATAATATTCACTTTAAAGTGTGCCTTGTTTCAGCACCACCTCCCAGCTTCAATATAATATTCACTTTAAAGTGTGCCTTGTTTCAGCACCACCTCCCAGCTTCAATATAATATTCACTTTAAAGTGTGCCTTGTTTCAGCACCACCTCCCAGCTTCAATATAATATTCACTTTAAAGTGTGCCTTGTTTCAGCACCACCTCCCAGCTTCAATATAATATTCACTTTAAAGTGTGCCTTGTTTCAGCACCACCTCCCAGCTTCAATATAATATTCACTTTAAAGTGTGCCTTGTTTCAGCACCACCTCCCAGCTTCAATATAATATTCACTTTAAAGTGTGCCTTGTTTCAGCACCACCTCCCAGCTTCAATATAATATTCACTTTAAAGTGTGCCTTGTTTCAGCACCACCTCCCAGCTTCAATATAATATTCACTTTAAAGTGTGCCTTGTTTCAGCACCACCTCCCAGCTTCAATATAATATTCACTTTAAAGTGTGCCTTGTTTCAGCACCACCTCCCAGCTTCAATATAATATTCACTTTAAAGTGTGCCTTGTTTCAGCACCACCTCCCAGCTTCAATATAATATTCACTTTAAAGTGTGCCTTGTTTCAGCACCACCTCCCAGCTTCAATATAATATTCACTTTAAAATGTGCCTTGTTTCAGCACCACATCCCAGCTTCAATATAATATTCACTTTAAAGTGTGCCTTGTTTCAGCACCACCTCCCAGCTTCAATATAATATTCACTTTAAAATGTGCCTTGTTTCAGCACCACCTCCCAGCTTCAATATAACATTCACTTTAAAGTGTGCCTTGTTTCAGCACCACCTCCCAGGAACAGTTGGGTCCTAGGCAGAGAATGTTTAGCATCATGGAAACATCACCTATTTCCTGAAAATTTGCTCATTTCTATCAATCCAACAAAGAAAAAATACAATCAAAGGGCTAAATGAGTTTATAGGGCTAAATGAGTTTATAGGGCTAAATGAGTTTATAGGGCTAAATGAGTTTATAGGGCTAAATTATACTGGAGAAAAATATACACGAAACATGCAACAATTTCAAAGATTTTACTGAGTTACAGTTCATATACAGAAATCAGTCAATTTAAAGAAATACATTTAGCCCTAATCTATGGATTTCACATGACTGGGAATACAGATATGCATCTGTTGGTCATAGATACCTTAAAAAAGTAGGGGCGTGGATCAGAAAACCAGTCTGTATCTGGTGTGATCACCATTTGTCTCATGCAGCGTGACACATCTCCTTCACATAGAGTTGATCAGGCTGTTGATTGTGGCCTGTGGAATGTTGTCCCACTCCTCCTTAAATGGCTGTGGAGGTTTCTGGATATTGGTGGGAACTGGAACAGGCTGTCGTACACATCGATCCAGAGCATCCCAAACATGCTCAATGGGTGACATGTCTGGTGAATGTGCAGGCCATGGAAGAACTGAGCTTCCAGGAATTGTGAACAGATCCTCGCGGCACAGGGCCGTGCATTATCATGCTGAAACATGAGGTGATGGAGGCGGATGAATGGCGCGACAATGGGCCTCAGGTTCTTGTCACGGTATCTCTGCATTCAAATTGGCATTGCTAGAATGCAGTTGTGTTCGTTGTCTGTAGCTTATGCATGCCCATACCACAATCCCACTGCCACCATGTTCACAACATTGACATCAGCAAACCACTCGCCCACATGACGCCATACAAGTTGTTTGCTATCTGCCTGGTACAATTGAAACCAGTATTAATCCGTGAACATTTTTGACTGTCCTATTTTCATTTAAAAAAAATCTTTATTTAATTTTCAGCCCTGTCAAAGGGGGTGGTATTTGTCATTGAATATGAGAAATGTCATAAATTCAGCTTCTACGCCTATAAGGGCTATTTGTTTAACAGCTTCACCAGTAGATGGGACTTTTGGCTATTGCTGAGAAGTTACATAACGTTCAGCTGAATAGCCATGTCATGCTGGAACACCTGTGTCCACAGAGGGTAGAACACAACATGTATCTCACCTGGTTATCAACTCTGGACAAACAGTATCAAACTCTATCACCTCCCTCACTTTCAGGTGTAGACACACTGCAGTCAACCCAGGTCTAGGCTAAACCTGCACAGTCATGATTTATGTGGGTATTGATTAAAGTGTGTTGTTGCCAATGATTTTTCTATGGACACTTTTACCAGACTTCTGATGTTTGATAGTATTTAGGCCTTGGTTAGTCAAGTGTACATTTCTGAAAATCTAGCTAGGGTTTTTTTCCCCAGAGTCAGGTATTTAGAGAGTTGGTATATTGAGTTTTTAGCATTACGATATTCAAAATATTAAAAAAACTAGGCCCGACTCTAAATACATGGCTGTGGTTTGCCCTATAACATCTATGCCAACAGGAAACCCCAACAACCAATCAGAAGTTTATTTAGAAAACATTTTGGGTTTGAGTCCATTCAGCAATGTAATCCTAGTTGTTTAAAACAAGCAAATCAAGTTTGAATAGCGGAACTCAGAACAGTCAAATGGACTCAGTCAATGAGCGTTGACATGACAACGGATTAAGACAGTGAACGCCACATCACTGACCGAATAAAGTTATTTTGGAAATAATATAACTAATTTACTTGGAATGGTTTGCCACATGAAAGGTGAAAGAAATAGAAACTTTCCCTGACTTGTCTGGATGTTGAGGCCTGAGGACTGGCTGGGTGAGGACTGGCTGGGCTTGGCTTTGCTTAGTTCGGGTAGTAGAATGACATGTGGCACAAGCCTTGATCCAACCAGCCACAGGCCTGGGTTGGGTTGAACTTAAAAGGATAGCTCTGTTTAGATGACTGGTCATGGTGATGTGTATATATCAAGCTATGTCCTTACCACATATTTGACCACAAGCATGCTGCCTCCCTTAACCTAACCCTACGACCTCTGCTATGCACACACACACACAATATTTTTAAAATCTACAATTCATCTTTAGCAGACTGTCCATTATGTTTTGCATTGTCTACTCCAGCCTCCAATCAAAAAGAAGCTCAACGTGTGTGTGTCTGTTTATATATGTGTATAGTGGTGGGGGTTATTAGTGCGCCCCCCCCTCCCTGTCTTTCTGAGCAGATGTCCATTCATTGCTCCTGTAGGATGAGGAGTAGGGATGGTTACCTTTCTGTTTATGTGTGTGTGTGGTGGGGGGGGTTCGTCAGTGGATCCACCTTCCCCTCCCTATCTGTCTGACCAGATCTCTTTTCATTGCTCCACCAGGATGAGGAGTTGGCTCGCCAGCTGGTGGAGCTGGGCTACAGGGGCAGCGGAGAGGTCCTGAAGAGGGAGGAATTTGAGACCAGGAAAGCAGCTGCAGAAGCCTCCAGGCTCTCCAAGAGGAGCCAGCAGAAGTAAGTCAGTTAGACAGTGAAGCTATCTGTCAATTAGGGGCCACAGGAAGGCACTGTCTGTCTGTCAACTAGTGGCCACAGTGCTCTCCAAGAGGAAGGCACTGTCTGTCTGTCAACTAGTGGCCACAGTGCTCTCCAAGAGGAAGGCACTGTCTGTCTTTCAACTAGTGGCCACAGTGCTCTCCAAGAGGAAGGCACTGTCTGTCTGTCAACTAGTGGCCACAGTGCTCTCCAAGAGGAAGGCACTGTCTGACTGTCAATTAGGGGCCACAGTGCTCTCTAAGGGGAAGGCCACAGTGCTCTCCAAGAGGAAGGCACTGTCTGATTGTCAACTAGTGGCCACAGTGCTCTCTAAGGGGAAGACATTGTCTGTTTGGGCTTTTGTCTTTGTGAGTGTGTTGTGCTGGATTTGACTTCATTGTAGAAAGGAAAATGTTGTGATGATTTGAGCTTGACACGACATCTGCAGCGATCACGATCTCGATGAATGTCATCTGGGATATTACTCCAATCAAATGTGAATAAAAACTACAGGTTACAAATTCAAAAACGAGAATTTCAACACCACAATACATTTGTACATTTAATCAAAACAAATGCAATTGTCATTTAACATTCTCAACGTTAGACTCCTACACTGCCCTAGCGACACCAGGGAATCAAGACACAGGGAGTTCTAGCAGGTTATTAAATTAGGATTGACCTAATTCGGTGGAGACCCGAGGAACCTCGAGTTAACCAACCCTGTGAACGCAGTAGGTATCTTATGTTTTTATACTTCAACTAAGAAGTTCGGTAAGACAGAAGCTTGTGTAGAGTTTTGTAAACACAAAGGGAATAGTGAATTGATCTACGGGACTTTAATGAGGACCAGCCAACCTTTTGATACAGGATTAAAACTGTTACCTGGATTAAAACTGTGTTATACTGCGCATTAAAACTGTTACCTGTTATGAAGTGAAAGGCATTCTGGTAAATGGTGTCACCATTGTTAAGAACTGGCAGGAAAGTTGACTTTACTATCTGCTTCCTGCTGTTTAGGAAGATGCTAGATCTATCTCTGAAAAAGAAGCCCACTATAAATCTGAGCTTTTTAACTAGCTCATCAGTATTTAAACCTTTAATCCTTGTCAATCCAAAATGCCCCGATATTTATAGGCGGGAACCCAATCGATTCGAGAACCATACAATTAATAAATATGTAGGACATCTGAAACATTCTTGTGAGAACTAGAGAGCAACATATATTTAGTCTTGCCCACATTAAGTACAGTTTTTAAACCAACCAGGGCTTTCTGTAAGGTAACAAAATCAGATTTCAGCTCTAACAACATCTGGTCTCCAGTTGGGGCAATGGCATAAATAACAGTATTGTCTGCACATAGATGAAAATTACAAGTTTTAACATATAGACCAATATTATTTATATGAATGTTAAAGAGAAACGGTCCCAGTGCTGACCCCTGTGGTACACCTTTCATAATATCCAGGAAACTAGACTCAACACCATCGAACCGGTCCCAGTGCTGACCCCTGTGGTACACCTTTCATAATATACAGGAAACTAGACTCAACACCATCGAACCGGTCCCAGTACCGACCCCTGTGGTACACCTTTCGTAATATCCGGGAAACTAGACTTAACACCATCAAGAAATCACACATTGTATTCTGTTAGATAATTCTCAAACCACTTATAAGAAGCCTGATCTAGGCCTATTTCAGTCAACTTTTGAATTAGAAGTTAATGCTCGACAGTGTCAAAGGCCTTGGAAAGGTCTTTGCAGCACAATGATTTTTATGATAACACATTAAAAACAAGCGTAGCAACTGAAACGGTGCTATGTCCTGGTCTAAAACCAGACTGGTACACATTAAGAATAAAAATGAGAAGTTAAAGTTCTCTGCTGAGAGTTAGTCAGGGATTCTAAAACTTTGGAAAGGCAAGAATATTTGGAAATGTAGACGGTAGTTATCTAAGTCAAAATTATATTTATCTTTAATGTCTATTGCAGTGTGCAGGTTGTTCATCTGGGTTGGTGATAGGCGACACAACCTGGTCCCAGATCTGTTATTGCTGACTTTTTACAAACTCCAGATGTAGAACTAGGCTAGAGGA
>NC_088422.1:1858179-1865536 GCF_034236695.1 Oncorhynchus nerka | reverse complement strand
ATATCTACCCTCCAGTAACCTGTAGACATATCTACCACTCCAGTAACCTGTAGACATATCTACCACTAGCGCTCAGTAACCTATAGACATATCTACCACTCCAGTAACCTATAGTAACCTATAGACATATCTACCACTACCACTCCAGTAACCTATAGACATATCTACCACTCAGTAACCTATAACATATATACCACTGCCACTACAGTAACCTGTAGACATATCTACCCCTCCAGTAACCTATAGCCATATCTACCTCTCCAGTAACCTATAGACATATCTACCACTCCAGTAACCCGTAGACATATCTACCACTACCACCCAGTAACCTATAGACATATCTACCCACTACCACTCCAGTAACCTGTAGACATATCTACCACTCCAGTAACCTGTAGACATATCTACCACCCCAGTAACCTGTAGACATATCTGCCACTCCAGTAACCTATATACATATCTACCACTTCAGTAACCTGTAGACATATCTACCACTCCAGTAACCTATAGACATATCTGCCACTCCAGTAGACATGGACTTCTATCTGCCTCCCAGTAACCTATAGACATATCTACTACTCCAGTAACCTGTAGACATATCTACCACTACACTCCAGTTACCTATAGACATATCTACCACTACCACTCCAGTAACCTGTAGACATATCTCTACCACTCCAGCAACCTGTAGACATATCTACCACTACCACTCCAGTAACCTATAGACATATCTACCACTCTAACCCTCCAGTAACCTATAGACATATCTACCACTCCAGTAACATATAGACATATCTACTACCTGAGTAACCTAGACATATCTACCACTACAGTAACCTGTAGACATATCTACCACTCCAGTAACCTGTAGACATATCTACCACACCAGTAACCTGTAGACATCACCCCCCTGTGCAACCTGTAGGCACATACCTACCACCTGCAACTCAGACATATCTACCACCAGGTAACCTACATATCTACCATCCCGTAACCTACAGACATATCTACCACTACCCCTCCAGTAACCTATAGACATATCTACCACTCCAGTACCTATAGACATATCTACCACTGCCACTCCAGTAACCTGTAGACATATCACTCCCAGTAACCCTATAGACATATCTACCACTCCCAGTAACCTGTAGACATATCTACTACCTCCAGTAACCTGTAGAAATATCTACCACTACCACCAGTGCAATATATACATATCTACCACTCCAGTGCAACCTGTGGACATATCTACCACTCCAGTAACCTATAGACATATCTACCACTACCAGCAACCTATAGACATATCTACCCCTCAGTAACCTATAGACATATCTACTACTACCACTCCAGTAACCTGTAGACATATCACTACCCCTCCAGTAACCTATAGACATATCTACCACTCCAGTAACCTGTAGACATATACCACTACCACTCCAGTAACCTATAGACATATCTACCACTACCACTCAGTAACCTGTAGACATATTCTAACCTACAATATCTACCACTCCAGTAACCTGTAGACATATCTACCACTCCAGTAACATATAGACATATCTACCACTCCAGTAACCTGTAGACATCTACTACAGTAACCCAGCAACCACTCCAGTAACCTATAGACATATCTACCACTCCAGTAACCTAGACAGACATCTACCCCCAGTAAGACATATCTACTAACTATAGACATATCTACCACTGTAGACATATCTACCTACTCCAGTAACCTATAGACATATCTACCACTCCAGTAACCTGTAGACATATCTTCACACTCCAGTAACATAGACATATCTACCACTCCAGTAACCTGTAGACATATCTGCCACTCCAGTAACCTGTAGACATATCTACTACTACCACTCCAGTAACCTGTGAGACATATCTACCACTCCAGTAACCTATAGACATATCTACCACTCCAGTAACCGGTAACCTGTCTACCACTCAGTAACCTATAGACATATCTACCACTCAGTAACCTATAGACATATCTACCACTCCAGTAACCTAGACATATCTCTACCACTCCAGTAACCTGTAGACACTATCTACCACTCCAGTAACCTATAGACATATCTACCCCCCCCAGTAACCTGTAGACATATCTACCACTCCAGTAACCTATAGACATATCTCCACTCCAGTAACCTATAGACATATCTACCCTCCAGTAACCTGTAGACATATCTACTACCACTCAGTAACCTGTAGACATATCTACCACTACCACTCCAGTAACCTATAGACATATCTACCACTCCAGTAACATATAGACATATCTACCCTCCACTAACCTATGGACATATCTAACCCAGTAACCTGTAGACATATCTACCACTCCAGTAACCTGTAGACATATCTACACCAGTAACCTGCAGACATATCTACCCTCCAGTAACCTGTAGACATATCTACCACTCCAGTAACCTGTAGACATATCTACCCACCACCCAGCAACTAGACATATCTACCACTACCAGTAACCTATAGACATATCTACCACTACCCTCCAGTAACCTATAGACATATCTACCACTCCAGTAACCTGTAGACATATCTACCACCACTCCAGCAACCAGACATATCTACCACTCCAGTAACCTGTAGACATATCTACCACTCCAGTAACCTATAGACATATCTATCCCTCCAGTAACCTGTAGACATATCTACCCCTCCAGTAACCTATAGACATATCTACCACTCCAGTAACCTGTAGACATATCTACCACTCCAGTAACCTGTAGACATATCTACCACTACCACTCCAGTAACCTGTAGACATATCTACCACTCCAGTAACCTATAGACATATCTACCACTCCAGTAACCTGTAGACATATCTACCACTCCAGTAACCTATAGACATATACCACTACCACTCCAGTAACCTGTAGGACATAGACATATCTACCACTCCAGTAACCTATAGACATATCTACCACTCCAGTAACCTGTAGACATATCTACCCACTCCAGTAACCTGTAGACATATCTACCACTCCAGTAACCTGTAGACATATACCACTACCACTCCAGTAACCTGTAGACATATCTACCACTACCACCCAGTAACCTGTAGACATATCTACCACTACCACTCCAGTAACCTATAGACATATCTACCACTCCAGTAACCTGTAGACATATCTACCACTCCCTCCAGTAACCTGTAGACATATCTACCACTCCAGTAACCTATAGACATATCTACCACTCCAGTAACCTGTAGACATATCTACCACTCCAGTAACCTATAGACATATCTACCACTCCAGTAACCTATAGACATATCTACCCTACAGTAACCTGTAGACATATCTACCACTACAGTAACCTATAGACATATCTACCACTACCACTCCAGTAGACATATCCTGTAACCTATAGACATATCTACCACTCCAGTAACCTGTAGACATATCTACCACTCCAGTAACCTGTAGACATATCTACCACTACCACTCCAGTAACCTGTAGACATATCTACCACTACCACTCCAGTAACCTGTAGACATATCTACCACTCCAGTAACCTATAGACATATCTACCACTACAGTAACCTATAGACATATCTACCACTCCAGTAACCTATAGACATATCTACTACTACCACTCCAGTAACCTGTAGACATATCTACCACTCCAGTAACCTATAGACATATCTACCACTCCAGTAACCTGTAGACATATCTACCACTCCAGTAACCTATAAACATATCTACCCCTCCAGTAACCTGTAGACATATCTACCACTACCACTCCAGTAACCTGTAGACATATCTACCACTCCAGTAACCTGTAGACATATCTACCCCTCCAGTAACCTATAGACATATCTACCACTCCAGTAACCTATAGACATATCTACCACTCCAGTAACCTGTAGACATATCTACCCCTCCAGTAACCTATAGACATATCTACCACTCCAGTAACCTGTAGACATATCTAACACTACCACTCCAGTAACCTGTAGACATATCTACCACTCCAGTAACCTGTAGACATATCTACCACTCCAGTAACCTGTAGACATATCTACCACTCCAGTAACCTGTAGACATATCTACCACTACCAATCCAGTAACCTATAGACATATCTACCACTCCAGTAACCTGTAGACATATCTACCACTACCACTCCAGTAACCTGTAGACATATCTACCACTCCAGTAACCTATAGACATATCTACCACTACAGTAACCTATAGACATATCTACCACTCCAGTAACCTATAGACATATCTACTACTACCACTCCAGTAACCTGTAGACATATCTACCAGTCCAGTAACCTATAGACATATCTACCACTCCAGTAACCTGTAGACATATCTACCACTCCAGTAACCTATAAACATATCTACCCCTCCAGTAACCTGTAGACATATCTACCACTAACACTCCAGTAACCTATAGACATATCTACCACTCCAGTAACCTATAGACATATCTACCCATCCAGTAACCTGTAGACATATCTACCACTACCACTCCAGTAACCTGTAGACATATCTACCACTCCAGTAACCTATAGACATATCTATCCCTCCAGTAACCTGTAGACATATCTACCTCCACCTAGCCATATCTACCTCCAGTAACCTATAGACATATCTACCACTCCAGTAACCCGTAGACATATCTACCACTACCACTCCAGTAACCTATAGACATATCTACCACTACCACTCCAGTAACCTGTAGACATATCTACCACTCCAGTAACCTGTAGACATATCTACCCCTCCAGTAACCTATAGACATATCTACCTACCACTCAGTAACCTGTAGACATATCTACCACTCCAGTAACCTGTAGACATATCTACCACTCCAGTATCTTCCCCTCCAGTAACCTGTAGACATATCTACTCACTACAGTAACCTGTAGACATATCTACCACTCCAGTAACCTGTAGACATATCTACCACACCAGTAACCTGTAGACATATCTACCCCCCAGTAACCTGTAGACATATCTACCACTCCAGTAACCTGTAGACATATCTACCACTCCAGTAACCTATAGACATATCTACCACTCCAGTAACCTGTAGACATATCTACCACTCCAGTAACCTATAGACATATCTACCCCTCCAGTAACCTATAGACATATCTACCCTCCAGTAACCTGTAGACATATCTACCTCCAGTAACCTGTAGACATATCTACCACTCCAGTAACCTATAGACATATCTACCACTCCAGTAACCTGTAGACATATCTACCACTGCCACTCCGGTAAACACTGAGACATATCTGCCACTGCCACTCCAGTAACCTGTAGACATATCTACCACTACCACTCCATTAACCTATAGACATATCTACCACTACCACTCCAGTAACCTGTAGACATATCTACCACTGCCCTCCAGTAACCTAGACATATCTACCACTCAGTAACGTATAGACATATCTACCCTCCAGTAACCTATGGACATATCTACCACTACAGTAACCTTTAGACATATATACCACTACGGTAACCTGTAGACATATCTACCACTATCAGTAAACATAATAGACATATCTACCCCCAGTAACCTGTAGACATACCCTCTACCACTCCAGTAACCTATAGACATATCTATCACTCAGTAACCTATAGACATATCTGCCACTACCCCCAGTAACCTATAGACATATCTGCCACTCCCAGTAACCTGTAGACATATCTACCACTACCACTCCAGTAACCTGTAGACATATCTACCACTCCAGTAACCTGTAGACATATCTGCCACTCCATTAACCTGTGGACATATCTGCCTTTCACTCAGTAACCTGGACATATCTGCCACTGTGATCGTAACCTGTGAACATATCTGCCACTGCCACTCCGGTGTCCTGTAAGACATATCTACCACTCCAGTAACCTGGACATATCTGCCGCTACAGTAACCTATGGACATATCTACCACTCCCAGTAACCTATGGACATATCTGCTCCCAGTAACATAGCCAGACATATCTGCCACTCAGTAACATGGCCATATCTGCCCTCGGTAACTATAGACATATCCCTTTTACCACTCCAGTAACCTGTAGACATATCTACCACTCCAGTAACCTATAGACATATCTACCACTCCAGTAACCTGTAGACATATCTACCACTCCAGTAACCTGTAGACATATCTACTGCTACGGTAACCTGTAAACATATCTACCGCTCAGTAACCTATGAATACCATATCTCACTACCACTCCAGTAACTGCTGAACATATCTACCACTACACTCAACACCAGCGAACATATCTCACCACTCCAGTAACCTATAGACATATCTACCATACAGTAACCTATGAACATCTACCACTCCAGTAATAATAGACATATCTACTACCGCCTCCAATTTCCATAGACATATCTACCACTCAGTAACCTCATAGACATATCTACTACAGTAACCATGAACATATATATCTACCACTGCAGTAACCTATAGACACTACCACTCAGTAACCTATATAGACATATCTACTACATAAGTAACCTATAGACATATCTACCCATCCAGTAACCTGTAGACATATCTACCACTACCACTCCAGTAACCTGTAGACATATCTACCACTCCAGTAACCTATAGACATATCTATCCCTCCAGTAACCTGTAGACATATCTACCCCTCCAGTAACCTATAGCCATATCTACCCCTCCAGTAACCTATAGACATATCTACCACTCCAGTAACCCGTAGACATATCTACCACTACCACTCCAGTAACCTATAGACATATCTACCACTACCACTCCAGTAACCTGTAGACATATCTACCACTCCAGTAACCTGTAGACATATCTACCCCCCCAGTAACCTGTAGACATATCTACCACTACCACTCCAGTAACCTGTAGACATATCTACCACTCCAGTAACCTGTAGACATATCTACCACTCCAGTAACATATAGACGTATCTACCCCTCCAGTAACCTGTAGACATATCTACCACTACAGTAACCTGTAGACATATATACCACTACAGTAACCTGTAGACATATCTACCACTCCAGTAACCTGTAGACATATCTACCCCCCCAGTAACCTGTAGACATATCTACCACTCCAGTAACCTGTAGACATATCTACCACTCCAGTAACCTATAGACATATCTACCACTACAGTAACCTGTAGACATATCTACCACTACAGTAACCTATAGACATATCTACCACTACCACTCCAGTAACCTGTAGACATATCTACCACTCCAGTAACCTATAGACATATCTACCACTCCAGTAACCTGTAGACATATCTACCACTACCACTCCAGTAACCTGTAGACATATCTACCACTCCAGTAACCTGTAGACATATCTA